>NC_073303.1:2615202-2724651 GCF_027595985.1 Sorex araneus
CACTCCCCAAAGGTGATAGATATTTAATAAAGCCTCCCGGCCTTGCCCCTCGAGGTCAGGCAGGGCTATAAAACTATTTGTGATTGTCAGGTTGCTTGCACCTGAGTCTGGGGTGGGCGGAAGGAAGGGGCGGGACGGAGGGGAGACGAGACGGGCCCTGGAGCTTTCGGAGGACGTGGGCCCTTGGCTCTGGCGGTCAGTGGCCTGCTGGCCGGTCATTGGCAGAGGACACAGAGAGCCGCCCGGGGCGGAGTGCCAGCGTTACCTCGGCTGACTGTGGAGAAGGAAACGTCTGAGTGTTTCTGCTTCTCGCAAACACACACACCCGCAAGGCACCCAGGAAGGGCCTCGGGGCGCAGAGACACCAGCACCCCCAGGACCGAAGCAGGTGACGACGTCCTTCCCGTGAGGGCTGCGGGGAGGGCAGAGGCCTTGGCCGGGCCTGCCGGGGTAGGGCAGCTTCGGACTCGCCGTCTACACGCCTGACGGGAACGGGCCCGACACGTCTGCGCGTTGGAGTCCAGCGAGGCGCCGCCCGCCCCCGCCCCCGCCCCAGCCACCTTCTGACTCTCCGTGTAGACCGTCTCTTGGAGTAAAGAAATCCTCTCTTCGGGGGCTGGAGGGAGAGCACAGCGGGGAGGGCGTTTGCCTTGCATGCGGCCGACCCGGGTTAGATCCCCGGCATCCCATATGGTCCCCCAAGCACTGCCAGGAGCAATTCCTGAGTGCAAAGCCAGGAGTAACCTGAGCATCGCTGGGTGTGACCCAAAAAGCAAAAAAAAAAAAGAAAAAGAAATCTTCTTTTCGGAGGCTGGAGCGAGAGCATGGCGGGGAGGGCGTTTGCCTTGTAAAGGGTTCGATCCCCAGCATCCCACAGGGTCCCCCAGCACCGCCAGGAGTGATTCCTGAGTGCAGAGCCGGGAGTCACCCCTGGGCATCGCCGGGAGTGACCCATAAAGGAGAAACAAATAGAAATCTGCTTTTCCCCCGTGGACCTGTGTTACAAGCCCAGGTAGTGTAAGTGTGACCAGAGCACGACACTTCCCAGTGTTGCCCTTGTCGTCCTCAGCCCGGGATTCTTCAACCGTCCCTGCCCCGGGCCCCACGGAGTCCAGCAGTGCTTACGGCTGAGTGTCCGCCTCGAAGGAAGCTTCGTGCCACTGAAGACGGGAGTGACCCCCGGCCGGGACACATCCGCAGGCTCCTGGCGGCTGGGCCTCATCCCGGCCTCTACCCCTGAGCCTGGGGACCGGCCAGCCCGACCTGTGACCTCTGCTGTCTCTGACCTGTGAGGCCACCGTGACCCCTGAGCTGGGCTCTCACGCCCCCGGCCAGGCCCCCTGGTGCTTTGCAAGAGGCCGGGGTGGGGGGGTGTCCCACTGGCATCACTGTGCCCCTTTGCCCAGCAGAGGGAGGGAGCTGCCAGGTGGGGGTGGGGGGCAGAAGGTTCTAGAAGGTCGTGGATGTGGGGAGAGGTCCTCCTGGGGCCAGTTTGCCTGCTCCCTGCGACTGCCGGATGGACAGAGTGAGGAAGAAACGGGCAGGGGAGGGAGGAGGAGAGGAGGAAGGGGAGGGAGGAGGAGAGGAGGAAGGGGAGGGAGAAGGAGAGGAGGAAGGGGAGGGAGGAGGAGAGGAGGAAGGCAGCTCTCGGATGGACAGAGGGAGGGAGGGGGCAGGGGAGGGAGGAGGAGAAGGCAAAGGCCGAGACTCCAGGGCCCGCAGCAGTTTCTTATTCAAGTTTCAAAACTCCTCAGAGGGGCTGGAGTGATAGCACAGCGGGGAGGGCGTTTTCCTTGCACGTGGCTGACCCGGGTTCGATTCCCAGCATCCCATATGGTCCCCTGAGCACCGCCAGAGTAATTCCCGAGTGCAGAGCCAGGAATGACCGCTGAGCATCGCCGGGTGTGACCACCCCCCCAAAAAAAAAACAGACTCGTCAGAACATCTTGGGCTGAGGCCTCTCCCAGAGCCCCCACCTTCAGGTGTGTCCAGGGAAGGGACAAGGTGGGAAGAGGGGCCGGGACCCCCGCCCAGGCCAGGACCGTGTCAGCTGGAGGAGCCCGGCGGGCACTCAGGGGCTGGCTCTGCTCCTCCGTCACGTGATTTTTATCAAATTGCCTCCAGGATGTGTGTGTATGTATGTGTCTGCACACATGTGAGTGTGTGTGCATGTGTGTGCATGTGCGTGACGCATGTGAGCATGTGAATGCATGTGAGTGTGTATGTGTGTGTGTAGGATGACATTACTTTGTCCTCTCCCTCCTTGCCATGAGTAGCTTGTCCCGGTTTTTCCCCAGAGTTTAGGCTTACCCCAGTCTCACCCATCAAGGTGTTCCCGAATCTCTCCCATCCCTTTGTTTAGCTATAATCACTTCTCCATGCTCTCTTCCCCAAAAGAGTTAATCCGAGGCTTTCCCTTAATCTGACTCTGCTAATTTGTAAGGTCAGACCTTCCTAGGATACTGAATTTATGTTATATAAGTTAATATTGCCTTTCTCCTCTTCTTGTGCCTTTTGAATAATTTACTTTAAAGCAATGTCCTTTTTGTATGGACACGAGAAGACAATATTATGCTTTTATAACTTGGGAATTAATTGGCCTCGAATATTATTCCCTCCCGTGCATCTGCTTTCTCCACTTCAGCCTCAGTTGCCCTCAGTTCTTAGCACCCCAAAAGCAGGGTCCCGACAAGGGACGGGATGGATCCAGGACAAGCGGTGAGTTGTGTGCTACCCTGGCATTGAGATGGGCCTGGCCAAAGTGCCTAATTCTTAACTATAAGTTAAGAGCTTGATCATAGACAAATGCTGTCATGATCCAAAAGTAATGTTGAGACTAGGACCCTGCCAGGGATAAGAAAGACTGATCTGGCCCGAGCAACCAGTTTGGCCTTCTTCCTTCTTCCTTCCGTTGCCTGATCTTGACCGACAGCACACACAGGGGTTCCAGGGCACCGAACATGGGCGGTGAGACAGAGCTGCCCGGAGAGCCTGTGAGTGTGCGCGCCCCTGGGCGAGCTTTAGTTTTTTACATGTGTGAATGCATGTGACTGTGTCATGCATATGTGTGCATACCTGTGTGAGTGTATGCATGTAAATATGTGTATGCGTGTGTGCATGTAGCGTGTATACGTGTGTGAATGTGTACACGCCTGTGTGCATGCATGTGGGTGAGTGTGCACGGGTGTGTATCCGGGCTGGGTTTCTCCCTCGATGAACTCTCCCTTCTGTGCTTATCGAGGGAGGCTGCGTCCCCCGTCCGGCCGCTCACTCGGGGCCCCGCCTGGGCGGCGTCAGTGAACTCGCAGACGCACGCGTTAGTTTGGTGGCCGTGCCGGCATGAGGCGGGGCGATATTTCATGGGGACCCGAACCCGGAGCCCAGACCGCCGTCCCCGCAGGCCCAGCACCCACCCCTGGCCGTCCACTCTGGAGCTCCGTCCCCTGCCGGAGGTCCGGGGCTTTGGGCGGAGGGCAGCGGCTCCTGGTTTTCTCCCAACACCCTTGGACACGCCGCGTGAGTCACGGGGGGGAGGGCCCCATGCCAGGGGCCGGGGTGGCACAGAGAGGCCTGGACGCCTGACCACGCCTCACCAGCTCACATGAGGCCAGCAGTTGGGTCACGCAGCCCGCTGGGGCGGGGGCGGCTGGTGGCATCCCCTGCCTGGTCCCCAGGACCCAGGCAGGGCCAGACGGGCAGAGGCGGGCAGAGACGGGCAGAGGCAGGCAGAGGCGGGCAGAGACGGGCAGGGACGGGCAGAGACGGGCAGGGACGGGCAGAGGCGGGCAGGGCCGGGCAGGGCCGGGCCAGCTACAAGGCTCCTTTCTTCGGCTCCACGTCCCGGGAGGTGACCAGTCCAGGATGCGTGTGGCCACCGCGGAGACAGGCTGACAGAGGCCGTGAGTCAGAGGCTGCACCGCACCGGCGCGGGCGGCACGGTGGCGTGGTGCCCTGGCCCGCCCCGCCCGCCCCGCCCGCCCACGGCCTCCCTGGCGGCCTATAAGGGAGAAGGGCTATTTTTCCCGCCAGGCCCCCCGGGGCGATGTCACTTCTGAGAACCGCACCTCTGCGCCCGCGGGGGGTCCTGTGACCAGAGCCCAGTGCCCAGCTGGACCCCTCCGGGCCGGCCGCCCCCCGGCCTCAGGGACGGCCCTCGAGGGGTGTGGACAGGAGCCCGTCCCTCAGCGGGCGCTGGCCACAGGCCGACGGGACGGAGGGCAGAGCTGACGGTGGGGGCGGGGAGGGGACCGGCTGGGCAGGGTCACACCCGCGGGGCCCAGCCAGACCCTCCTCTGCAGGGCCCGGTGGCCGCGCTGTGGCTGGGGGGTCCAGCGGCCCCCCCAGGAGCCACAGGAAAGGCCTCGGGGGCGGGAGGCTGCCGAGGAGAAGGGCTCACGGCGCTGGCGGCTCTGCTCGGGGAGCGAACCAGGGTCCGAGCTCCTGTGAGCAGGACAGCGGGAGCACAGGGCGAGATCCTCCCACTACGGCACAGCTGGGGGACGAGGGGCAGCCGGGGGCAGCCGGGGGCAGCGGGAGAGGAAGGGGAGAGCTTGGCACTCGGGCCGGGACCTGAGCTTAGACAGTCCCCGAGGCGAAGATGGAAATGGGGCTCCGAGACACCCCCCGGGTGTGGGTGGGGCAGAGGGTGACGGGAGGACACGGGTAGGAGCCGGGGACAAGAGGAAAGGGTCATCCGGACGGAGGCCGCGGAAGGTGACCTCACAGACGGGGACCAGCAGGGAAACGCGAAAGGGCAGCCGAGAGAAGGGGTGGTGTTCGGTGTCCGACACAACGCAAGAGGATGTTTCGTCAGGCCGTGGTGTCGGTTCTGCCTTGGGGCAGGGGTTGGGGTTCGGGACGGAAACATCCGAAATACGGTGGTGGGAGAGTGCTATGGTGGTGGGGTCGGTGTTCGAATATTAAATGGAATCAAACATTGTGAACTACTTTATAAGAATAAAATAAAATAAAGTTTTAAAAAGAGAATACGTCGTCGAAGAAAAGTAAGAGGCCAGAGTGTCTGCTTCACTTGTGCCAACCCCAGTTCAATCACTGGCACAGTATAGGGGCCAGGAGTGAGCCCTGAGCACAGAGCCGGGAGTCATCCCTGAGCACAGAGCCGGGAGAAAGTCCTGAGCACAGAGCCAGGAGTGAGCTCGGAGCACTGAACCTGGAGCAAACCCTGAGCACAGAGTTAAGGGTGAACCCTGAGCACAGAGCCGGGAGTCAACCCTGAGCACAGAGCCAGGAGTCAGCTCTGAGCACAGAGCCGCGAGTCAACCCTGAGTGCACAGAGCTGAGGAACACTGAGAGCAAAAAAAATAAAATAAAAATAAAAAAGGAAAAGCAAGAGGCAAAACCAAATGACAGAATGAGATCCCCAGACAGCAGGTGTGGGCCCTCCCGGTGCTGATCTCCCAGGAAGCAGCCCTGCGTGCGACGGAGCCCTGCCCCACCCCCCACCGAGGGGGCAGCCCTCCTGAAGCCCCCGCCTCTTCCCAAGGGAAACAAAGGGTGGGCCATCTTGTCTGCCCCTGCCGCTGCACGTGTACCATCTCGTCACTCCCCTCCTCTGGTCTCCGAAAGCCACACTCGGGGCAGCGCAGCCAAACGCTTCCCTTCCCCGCCCCCTGGTTCCTGGTTGTTCACCGGGGGTCCATGATTCGCAAAGTTGGTCATAACTGTTGCTCCAGCCTCCGACACTCCGAGTCCAGGCCCACCACCAGCGTCCCCGGGTCCCCTCCCGCTGGGCTGGCACAGAACAGACGAATCTCATATTCCTCGGTCCAGTAAGACTTAGGCTGTGCCCGAATTTCACATGCCCAGTCGCAGAGAGACCGAGTCCGCACACGATAACGCAAAAGCCAAGGAGCTTCATGACTAGCCCGAGCCAGGGTCCGAGCCTCATCCAACACGGCGGGGTCTGGACCAGGACCCCGACTCCACATCACCAGCAGCTTCTATAGGGCTCAGAGTTAAGAGGCAGCTTATATACGGCCCTATTTTTAGCACTGGCCCTATTACGACAGTGGTTAGTAACGGTTTCTGAGGAGGGGACAGTGACCCCTCGTGTCCGGTCAGGCCCAGCTGCCAGAGACTGTGAGTCCTGCTTTGGGGAGACAGAAACTGAGGCCTCGCTGGGACTTACTGTCGTGGCATCGGTTTCGCCCTTGCACTTAAAGGGATGGTAAATAGATCTGTCCGAAAATAGATTAAGGAAAGCCCATTTGTGAGGATGAGCTGCTGTTTGTTCTGAACCGTCTCGTGGAGGACGACCGTGTGCAGGGTTAGCGCCGTGCTCAGGGCCCCGGGCTGGGACGTTCCTCCTGTCCTTGAGAGGAGCTCTTTCAAACGCTTCTTGCAAAACGGGTTTCAAGGCTTTGAATTTCCTGAGCTGTGGGCTGTCCGTGGAGCTCTGTTTAGTTCCTTCAGCTCTGGGCGGTCCCCTGGCGGGTGGGCAGCTCCTGGGGAGGTGCTCATTCCGTGCCATTTACATCCTTCCGTGGTCTTCTGGCCCTAATTCTCATTTGCTACATCTGCAGGATGCCTAAAGGGTTTCCTCCGTATCCACAAGTTCCTTTTTTGATCTTGCTGCACTCAATGTTCTGCCTCTATTGCTTGGAGTTTGTCCTTTGGAGTGTAATGTGTCTTGAGGTCTTGCTAACTGGGTCTTTTCCAGCTGTACCCTGAGCAGAGGGCATCTGCCTCCTTCCTGTTCTAGTGGATCCAGTCGGGCCTGGGTCAAATCCAGCGAAACTCAGGGAGGACTCCTAACACCAGTGCTCATCCGGAATGCTTAAAAACTCATTAGGAGGGCTCAGATCTCGGTGGTTTTTAAGAACAATCTAATTCATTGCCATCGTCGGAAACCAGCCTTTTGAGACAAATAAGAATATGAAGACGGGGTCTCTCAAGGAAGATTCTGGAAGCAGATATTTGGCAAGGGAAAGCTCTCTCCTGCCTCCCGGTGCCACCAGACACCCCGTAGGTGGGGACACCCCTTTTCTAGAAGTCTCTCCGTTTTGCCAAAGCAGCCTTCATTGGGTCATTGATGAAGCCCCAGTGGTGTCGATTCAAAAAAGCTTAGGGTTCAGGTGCAGTATTGCAGGTAGGGTCTGACGGCAGGTGTGAACCCCGGAACCCCGTGGCCCCAGAGCTGAGAGCACCCTGGGAAGCCTCCAGGCTGAGGGGGTGGCCCAGGGAGGCGGGTCCTGCTAGCACCACTCCTCGGCCTCTGCGTTCAGCCGGCTGCTGGGGAGTGGCTGGGAGGGGCCTCTGGCGCCCCCAGCACCCCCGGGAAGGTGCCCCCCAATTTTCGAACTCTGCACAGTGTCCTTTTACGGTGCTTCTCGTGCCCTTCCTGAAGCCACGTGGAGGGGCCGGAGGGCAGAGGCGGGAGTGACCTGGTGTGGGTCGGGATCCGCAGTGCCCATGGATGCCCTCGGACGGCCCCCGGCCCCGGTGTGTGACCTGTGAGATGGCCACAGGGCCCACCCCAGGCGGACCCCCTCGCCCCGCCCCGCGGGTGCAGCGTCCCCACGGCCGCCCTGGTGTTGGGCCGGGTTGTGACTGTCCTCTCGGCCGACAGGCGTCGCGCCGTTCTGGAGACCGACCCTCCCCGCGGGCCGAGAGGAAGCGGGACGTGTTCTCTGCAAATAGCTGCATCGCTGCAGGGGGAAAAAAAAATCCCACTTCCTGTCTCCTCCGTTTGGACGATTTCTAAAGTTTTCCGCCGGATCCCTTGTGGGGCCGGAGCGCCAGGGAGGGGAGCTATAAACGGCCGCGTGGGCTCCGGGCTGGGCCGCCAGCTGGGCCCGGGCGTCAGCGGGCACCAAGGGAGGCCGGGGGCCCCACCCGCCCACCCAGGCTGCGCGTCCTGCCCTCAGCCCCGGCCCCGAGTGCAGGGCCAGCCGTGCGCGTCATCGGGAGCAGCCCCTGGCCCGGGGACCGACTCTGGGAAGGGCCGAGAGTCAAGCCCGGCCCGGAGTCAGCAGCAGAGCGGGCAGGCCTGGCGCCACGGCGGCCCAGGCGTCGGCGCCTCCACACGGGCACAGTCTGAGCAGCCGACGCTTCCCGCTCCGTCCCGAGCATCCTCCTGCCCGAGCACCCAGCACCCGAGGGGCAGGGACCCAGCCCAGACCCAGCCCGCAGGCGCCTCCAAGGAGAGGCCTGAGTCCAGCGGGTGCCTGGCGCAGTCAGGGACACCGTGGGGAGGGCGGCGGGGGGCACGGGCTCCTTTCCTCTCTTTACCTTCTTTCTTTGTCTCCTTCCTTCCTTCCATCCTTCCTTCCTTCCTCCCTCCCTTCCCTCCCTCTTTTCCTTCCTTCCTTCTTTCTTTCCTTCCTTTTTTCCTTCCTTCCTTCCTTCCTTCCTTCTCCCTCCCTCTCTCCCTTCTTTCTTAATTTCTCTTTCTTTTTTCTTCTTTCTCTCTCTTTCTTTCTTTCTTTCTTTCTTTCTTTCTTTCTTTCTTTCTTTCTTTCTTTCTTTCTTTCTTTCTTTCTTTCTTTCTCTTTCCTTCTTCCTTCCTTCTCCCTTCTTCATTCCTTCTTTATTTCTCCTTCTTTCTTTATTTTTTCTTTCTTTCTCTTTCTTTTCTTCTTCCTTCCTTCTCCATCCCTCCCTTCCTCCTTTCCATCTATCCCTCTCTCCTTCCTTTCCTCTCTCCCTCCCTTCTCTCTCTCTCTCTCTCTCTCTCTCCCCCCACACCGAGGGCGCCCAGGGCTTACTCCTGACTCTGCTCACTGGCAGCTCTGGGCACCCTCAGCCGAGGACTGGGCCAAGCTTGGCGGTGTGCAAGGGAGCGTCCTCTGCCGAGTCACCTCTTGGTCCCCACCGTGGTTTCCTTCCTTCCTGTCTCACATTCAGACTGACTGACCCTTGGGGAGGTGAAATGCCTCCCCCTGACACCCCCCACCCCGTCCGCAGGGTGGAAGGCGGGGCCGAGAGAGGCCGACCCAGGCGCTTGCTCTCGGATCTGTGCTCGCCAGGCAGGGCACGCAGGCGGTGGCCAGCCCTGGGGAGGGGGGAGGCTGGTGCGGGTGGGGAGTGGGCGAGGGGCACCCCGGGGTCCCTTCCCAGAAACCGCCCCACTGGCAAAGAGGCAGAAGGGGGACGGCGGGGCCCGGCCCGCCAGCTGCTGGCCCGCCTGCACGTGTCTCGGGGGCTCCTCCAAAGACACGCAGTGCCCCCGACGCCCTTCGGAGGAGAGGCGCCCTGGGGGGGGGGGTCTCCGGCCCCTGGCGTGTCTGTTCCGGGGCCGGGCGGGGGCTCGGGCACCTCCAGGCCTTTCGTGGGAGGGAGGAACGTGGGGGAGCCCGTCGCATATCTCCGCAGCCGCAACGTCCTGCTATTCTTCGAGGCCGCCGGGACTCGCTAGGGCCTGAGGAAACACGGCCGGCAGCAGCGAAAGGCCGAAAGGCCATAAATCTCAGGGCGCCCAGGAGAGGGGGGGGGCAGGGGCGGGGAGGAGGGAGCAAAGCCAGGCAGGAGAGAGCCGCCTCTCAGGTGCTGGGACTCGGTGCTCGCGCCCTCTGGCTCCCCGGAGCGGCGTGATGTGCGGCCCTGAGAAGGCCGGACGCTGCACTGGACCTTGGGGACCGTCCCTGCCAGTGAGGAAACCCTGGTCGGGGCCGGGAGACGGTGCGGCGGCCGGCGAGGGGGCCGGGCGGCTTCTTCCTTCCTTGCCGTGTCACCGGGCTCTGACCCACGCAGAGCTGGGCGCGTCCTCCCGGCCACGGGCCTGCGGGGGGTCGTGGGGGCGCGGCAGCTCCTTCGTCCCCCTGCGGAACTGAAAAGCAGGGGCAGGTGATCCAAGATGGAGCAGAAAGGTAAGGGCAGGGGGTGAGCGGGGAAAAGTGCTCGGGGGGCGGGACGGGGCTGGACAGAGCCGCAGGAGACCACTTTCTGCGGAGAGCGCGGCCAGGCCGGCCCTCGACAGACGAGCCCTGGGGTCGCCTCGGAAACTTACTATTTCCAGGGCTGGAGCGATAGCACAGTGGGGAGGGCGTTTGCCTTGCACGCGGCCAACCCGGGTTCAAATCCCAGCATCCCATATTGTCCCCTGAGCACCGCCAGGGGTCATTCCTGAGTGCAGAGCCAGGAGTGAGCCCTGTGCATCGCCGGGTGTGACCCCCCCCAAAAAAAAAAAGAAGAAGAAACTTACTATTTCCGAAGTAAAGCCAGATTCCTTGACTCTTACAGCACAGAGAACCGTGAACGGAATAGATTGGGCCTGCCTCACCTGCCAATGCGTTCTTGATGTCAGCACTTAATTGGGGGTCAGAGAACGAGCACTCGGGGCTGAGGGTCTCACCTCAGACATGACCAACCCCGACCCAACCCCCACCTAAGGTGGGTCCCCCAAGCCGAGAGCCAGGAACAACCCCACAGCACCACCGGGCACGGCCCCAAAGCCAGAGGATAAGAAGGAAGGGGGCCGGAGCGAGGGCACAGCGGGGAGGGTGTTTGCCTTGCACGCGGCCAACCCGGGTTCGATTCCCAGCATCCCATAGGGTCCCCTGAGCACCACCAGGAGTGATTCCTGAGTGCAGAGTCAGGAGTAACCCCTGAGCATCGCCGGGTGTGACCCAAAAAGGAAAAAGAAAAAGGCAAGACTCCTCTTCAAGCAGTCGGCACCTAAGAAGGAAATCCACGTCTCCAAGGAAATTCTGCATTTTATTTCAGGCTTCCCCCGGCCCCAGCTGCTCTGAGGCGGAGACAGTCCCCCTCCCTCGGCTCCTGGGCTGGGTGTTTCTCCGAGTCCAGATCAATCCCTGCCTCTCTGGGGCGCTGTGACGGGAGAGGGGCAGAGGGCACGACCGTGCCTCCGTCTGCCGTTCGTCAGCGTGTGCCGGCAGGGGAACGGGCGGCCCCCGGTCTCGTTCACAGCTGCCACCTCCCCGCGTCACCGGCGTGGTGTCCCCGTCAGAGACCTCGCAGAGGCCGTGCGGGACCTGGAGGCTCCCTGGCCCTGGGGCCGCCGCTTCTGGGACTGGAGCCTGGCGCTGGGCATTTATCTCCAGCAGGGCGGGGCCAGGGCCCCTGCCAGGGTCCTGCCCCCCTCCCAACGCTGGACCCGGGTACGGAAAAATCGACAAGGGCCTCCGTGTCCATCCGAGCCCCACGGGGACTCAACACCCGGCCCAGGCCCAGCTCTGGGCGCAGCAAGGGCGGGTCTATGCCATCGACCTGGACTTTCCGGGCCGCCGGGCTCGGACTCCCCTCGGGGAAGGTGGCTCTGCCAGGAACCATTGTTGTCGTGTGCCCGGACCCGTGTCTCACCCGCTCTCCACCGGAGAGAGGAAAGCGCCTCTGTACCGCTCCTCCCGGCGCCTCCCGCTGGGCCGGGGTCACTGGGCAACTCGAGGGCCCCTCGGTACGGTCAGTCGCAACCCCTAAACGTTCTCCAGGGCGATTTGGTTTTTCAACCCTCAGGGGCACGGGGGTGGGAGACGACACTCGAATGAATCAGGACGTTTCCCAAGAAACACAGAAACGAGGAACCTGGCTGGTTTTGGAACCAGGCGTTCCCAGTTTCAGAGTGAAAAACGGCAGGCGCGGAGCGCGGAGAGTCTGCGGGGTCCGACCCAGGGCTGAGCTCCCACGGCCCCGCCGCGCCGGGCACAGAGGCAGGAAGTAGGGCCGCAGCCCACCCACGGCGGGGAGCCCTGTGAAGGGGCAGCCTCAGCACGCAGGGGAGGGGAGGCAAAGCCACAGAGGGGGAACGTCGGACCCGTGCCAGACACAGAATCCCCCGCGCCGACCTCCACACACGCCGCGGGCACGCTCCACGTTGGCGGCTGGGAGAGCTGTGCAGATAATGCGGCCTGAGCCGGCTCCAGTCCTGACCGCCCCTCTGCGAGAAGCCCCCCCCACGCCCACCAGCCCCGCCCGGCCGAGATGACGGACAGACCTGGGAGCCTCTCGGGACCTGTACTGCGAACTAGAGTGCCCAGAAGGGGGGAGAGAGAGGGGGTGGGAAGGGAGGGAGAGAGAGAGACAGGGGAGAGACAGAGACAGAGAGACAGAGAGAGATAGAGACACAGAGACATAGACAAATAGACAGAGAGACACAGGGACAGAGAGAAACAGAAAGAGAGAGAGGGAGAGACAGGGAGGGAGAGAGAGAGACGGAGAGAGAGGGAGAGAGAGAGGAAGAGAGAGAGGGAGAGAGAGAGGGGGAGGGAGAGAGAGGGAGAGAGGGAGAGAGAGAGGGAGAGAGAGGGAGAGAGAGAGAAAGGGAGAGAAAGGGAGAGAGAGAAGGAGAGAGAGAGAGGAAGAGAGAAAGGAAGAAAGAGAGGGAGAGAGACAGAGAGGGAGAGAGACAGAGAGGGAGAGAGACAGAGAGAGAGGGAGAGAGGGAGAGAGGGAGAGCGAGAGCACCTACCATGCAGGCAGGCGGGGTGGGGTGATGGGAAGGAGACTGGGGACGCTGGTGCTGGGAAGTGGACACTGGTGGGTGTCCGTGGCGGAGGGGCGGGTGTGGGACTCTGTACGACTGAAACCTAATCATGAACATGTAAGGGTCTGTCTCACAGTGATTCAAAAAAAAAATTATTTTAGTCTCAGAGAATGCCGGCTGATGCTACTAAAAACATAAACACCAAAGAAAGCAAGGTGCCACGAACACACGTGCACACGCATGCACACATGTGTGCCTCTGAAGACTGAGTATGTGTGTGTGCGTGTGGTGTGTGTGGTATGTGAGTTGTGTGGTGTGTGTGTATGGTGTGTGTGAGTATGTGTGTGGTATGTGTGTGTGGTGTGTGTGTGTGGTGTGTGTGGTATGTGTGTGAGTGTGTGTGTATGGTATGTGAGTGTGTGTGGTGTGTGAGTGTGTATGGTGTGTCTGGTATGTGTGTGTCTGGTGTTGTGTGGCATGTGCGTGTGGTGTGTGTGTCTATATGTGTATGTGTGGTATGTGTGTGGTGTGTGTCTATATGTACATGTGGTATGTGAGTGTGTGTGGTGTGTGGTGTGTGAGTGTGTATGGTGTGTGTGGTGTGTGTGTGGTATGTATGTGTGGTGTGTGTGTCTATATGTGTATGTGTGGTATGTGTGTGGTGTGTATCTATATGTGTGTGTGGTATGTGTGTGTATGATATGGGAGTGTGTGGTGTGTGTGTGGTATGTGTGTGTGGTGTGTGTGAGTGTCTATATGTGTGTGTGTGTGTGTGTGTGTGTGTGTGGAGGGGTTAGAGTGGGGGCTCGTCCCTGCCGGGGAGGACGCCTTCTCACCAGGGCTTCTGCAAGGGGCCGCGGCCTTCCCGGCCCTGCAGCTGCGTCCCCCTGCTGACTGCCCCCTTTGCGTCCCTCTGCCCCCACGGCCTGCCCTGCATGCCCTTCCCGTGCCGGGTTTGACTTTCAAACCAGCAAATCTGCTGAGTGTGTGTGTGTGTGCACGCATGTGCACGCCTCTGCAGCTGGCATGGTGCACCACGGCCCCAGGGTGTGACTCCCCGAGCACTGCAGCTGAGGACGCGAGTGACCCTGGCCACACAGCAGCACAGAGGTGGGGGAAAGGTAAAATCAGACGCTAAAGACAACGAGAGGCCGGGGACATAGGCCCACCGCGGAGCAGACACGCACGGTGGGGAGCCCCTGGGCGAGAGCAGATTCCGGGGCCTAAATGTGTCTGTTAGTCACCCAGGAGTTACCGCCACGACTGCACAGCTTGTCAGAAATTGCACCGTTTCGGCGGCCAAAGTGATAGTAAAGTGGGCGGGGCACTTGCCTGGCTTGCAACCGACTGAGATTCAACCCCCGGCGTCCCACACGGTCCCCGGAGCACCACCGGGAGTGATTCCTGAGTGCAGAGCCAGGAGTCACCCCTGAGCATCGCCGGGTGTGGCCCCGAAACCAAAATTTTAAACACTGCAGGTTTGGGGCTGGAGCGATAGCACAGCGGGGAGGGCGTTTGCCTTGCACACGGCCAACCCGGGTTCGATTCCCAGCATCCCATAGGGTCTCCTGAGCACCGCCAGGAGTGATTCCTCAGTGCAGAGCCAGGAGTAACCCCTGAGCATCGCCGGGTGTGACCCAAAAAGCAAAAAAAAAAAAAAAAAAAACTGTGCAGGTTCATCAACACCGAGAGAAGATACTCTGGCAACGGCTCCTGGTGAAAACAGAAACCACAAATGCTGGCGGGGCCGTGGAGGAAAAGGCCTTTTCCTGTGGGCGCAGAGGGCAACTGCCTCGCAGGAGAACAGCAGGGGGGCCTCAAAAAACTCAGCAGTGGAATCACCAGGCAACCCAGCAGCCCCGAGCCCGGGCACCCACCCCAGAACACACACAGGCCAGATCGTAAGGACCAAAGCACTCGGTGCTCACGGCAGCACCACGTACACGAGCCAAGACCAGACCAGAGGCCGGGCGAGAGCCTGGGGGCGGGATGCAGAAGTCGGGCTCACCTGTGGGGAGCCGTGTTATAATCCTGGCTCTTATGTTCAGGTAAGACAGAGCCTGGCTCTTCTCAAACAGAGGCTCACTTAAACTTCCTGCCATTGCTGACCTTGCTGACCTCACTGCTCCGCCATTGTTTACCTATAAATGGACATGTCACGAGCTATGATTGACCACTACCTGTACGGGGGTCCGGGCACGTATACCATACCACTGCCTCCCAGCATGCAAGTGTAAATGCTGTAGCTGCCAGTGAATAAACTCTCTCTCTCTCTCTCCTTTTTTCTCCTCCTCCTTCTGTCTCTGCATCTGTTCATTCGGCTGCGTCCCTTTCTCAGTCCCACAAAGGGTCCTACCTGCTGGACAGGGCGGGGCCCTCACACTAACTGACACACGGTGGAATACTACTCAGCAGAGAGAAAGGTGGAGACCTGCCGACACAGGGGGACCGGAAGTGAGCGTGTTCGGTAAACTAAGCTCACAAGACGGAGACCAAGCCCGAATGACTCCACTCATAGGTGCTCCGTAAGAAAAGAAGCAAAGGAGCAGACCATGGCCAGCGAGAAGAAAGGCTGAAGTGCGGACGACGGAACTGAGGTCCCCGGAGTGGCCCCGTGGGTCCCAGTGGGCGGAGACGGGTACTTTGGTGGTGGACCTGGTGTGGGTCACGTTGTACCTGTAAAAGGTACAGAGAGTTGTCCTCTTGCCAACCAGTTACCTCAGTAAAAAAATAATAATAAATTTTTTTTAAAAAAAAAGGAAATTCAATAATATCCACACTGGCTGGATGTGATGCAACTGGGCTCCCGTGGAGGCCGCCGAGAGCGAGGCCAAGAACAAGATGTTCCGGGAGATAAAAATGAAAAGATCCTTTCAAGAAGGAGGTCGGAGACAGCCCCCGGGAGGCGAGAGCACGGTGGGTGGGTGAGCGGGTCACCGGGACCACAGAAGCTGGGCAGAGAGAAGACCAGACGTGGCGTGTTTGGGGGGGAAAGGGAGTCGGGCGGCGAGGGCGGGAGGAACCCGGGCAGAGCCCCGGACGGAAGAGGCCGAGGGGAGGGTCAGGGCACCGGGAGGGTCATTCCTCCTCCTCCTCCAGGCTCTGCTGAGGATCCCGACCTTGGGAGGGAGGCGTTTGCACCACACCTGGGGGAACTCGGGGCTCACTCCTGGGGGAAGGCGCTCAGGGGACGCCCTGCGGGGCTGGACCTCAAACGGGGTCAGCGGGATGCAAGGCCAGAGCCTCCCCGTGGGCTCTCCCCGACCCCAGAGTCCTGGTTACTATCCTGAGGCATGGGAGCCACGGAAGGGCTCGAGCAGGGGCTGGAGAGATGGGTCGTACGGTGGGCGGGGCACTCGTCTTGCTGGGGCTCACCCGGGTTCTGTCCCTGGTACTGCCGAGGGAACCCCTGAGCACAGCCAGGAATGACCCCCCCCCGAGCACAGAGTCAGGAGTAAGCCCCGAGCACCGCCAGGTGTGGCCCAGACATCCCCTCCGGAAAAATAATTTTTTAAAAAATAAAGTGTGTTGGGCTGGTGCGATAGCACAGCGGGGAGGGCGTTTGCCTTGCATGTGGCCGACCTGGGTTCGATTCCTCCTTTCCTCTCGGAGAGCCCGGCAAGCTACCAAGAGTATCCCGCCCGCACAGCAGAGCCTGGCA
Organism: Sorex araneus; assembly: GCF_027595985.1. Lineage (NCBI taxonomy): Eukaryota > Metazoa > Chordata > Mammalia > Eulipotyphla > Soricidae > Sorex > Sorex araneus. Next base: position 2,631,264 of record NC_073303.1, read on the forward strand.
AGCTCCCCGTGGCGTATTCGATATGCCAAACACAGTCACGACAAGTCTCACCGTGGAGATGTGACTGGTGCCCGCTCGAGCAAATCGATGAGCAACGGGACGACAGTGCTCCAGTGCTAGTAGGAATATGGGGAGAGAGAGGAGAGAGACGTGCCAGCAAGGAAGCTGGCGGTGAAAGGGCTTCGGAGTCTGGGCTTGGGCTCTGGAAACCTTTGCCATCCTGGAAGGCCTGCAGGAGAACTGGGTGGGGCGGAAGACTGAGAGGGCCGTGGCTTGATTTTGCAGCCGCTAAGTTGGGGGGCGCTCGAGGGCTCCCTAGTGCCCTCCCTCCCGCCCTGGGTTGAGTTGAGGGAGGTGTGAAACAGGTTCCTCTGCGGGTCCCATTCAGTGTCTTTGGGACCTTCTGCTTCCTGCGGGGGCCTCTGTGGCCAGCCCCGTGTCCACGCCGACCCTGGCCGGCCAGCACACCCCATCCCATGCCACGCGTCCTCAGAAGTCAGAGTATGCATCGCCCCCTCCTCCCTCGGCACCCACCCGGGCCACCTGACACGCGCCAGCACTTCCGGACGCCCCGTCCCCCCGGGGCTGCCGCCCAACCGGGCCCCGTGACACACCCGGGCCAGGAGAGCCGCTGACACAACAAGGATGGATCGTCGGATGCCCCCAAGAGCCGGACCCTCTGGACGGCAGCGGGAAGGCCGAGATCAAAGACGGGTGCAAGGCTGGAGCGACAGCACAGCGGGGACGGCGTTGGCCTCGCCCGCGGCCGACCCGGTTTGATCCCCGGCATCCCATAGGGTCCCCCGAGCCCCGCCAGGAGTGATTCCTGAGTGCAGAGCCAGGAGCAACCCCTGAGCCTTGCTGGTTGTGACCCAAAAAGGGAAAAAATAAAAAAACACCAAAGACCCACATGTGGGTGCGGAGGGCATTCTGCCGGGGGCATCCCATACCCCAGCCGGGGCTGGCCAGGGAAGGGGGGAGAGTCTCCGAGAAACCCCCATCAGCTCTGCCAACCTCTTCCTTGACTCTCTCTCCCCTGCAGCCCGCTCACAGCTGCCAAAATCAGGCGAGGGCGCAGAGAGGAGAGGGGGACGTTTGGACGAACAGGACCACCTTCCGGCCGGGAAACGGGAGCAAGCGGGGGTCGGTGCAGGGGGGAGCCAGCCTCTTCTCCACGGGGCAGCCCCGGAGGGGACTGAGGGGGAGAGCTGAGATCTGGGCTCCAAGCAGCTCTGAGGGCTCCGTGACAGCTGCTGGGACTCTCTGAGGGCTGGAGGCCGGGAGGGGACACTGGGTGCTGCTCTGCAGAGGAGACGGACGGTGTCACCCCCCCCCCCCCGAGCCCCTGATATCAAGGGAAGGGACTCATAGCAACTGGCACCCCCAGCCCCGTCCCTTCCCACGTACTCTTTTTTTTTTTTTTTTTTTTTTTGCTTTTTGGGTCACACCCGGCGATGCACAGGGATCACTCCTGGCTCTGCACTCAGGAATTACCCCTGGCGGTGCTCAGGGGACCCTATGGGATACTGGGATTCGAACCCGGGTTGGCTGCGTGCAAGGCAAACGCCCTCCCCGCTGTGCTATCGCTCCAGCCCCCCCACGTACTCTTTAAGGCAAGCCTTGCCGCGGAGCCGAGAAAGACGTGTGGTCACGCTCTACGAACCCCACTGGGCGCGTCAGGGCCTGGCTCGGAGCCGATTTGAAAGCCCAGACCCGGCCTCCCCCGTCCAGCTGGCTGCTGGCTCCTGGGGCGCAGCACGGGCACCCCTCTGCTGTGCGGGAACGAGCTCAACATGAGAGGGGCCGAGAAATGGTATTTTTTTCCTCCGTCGGCGGACGCCTGGGCAGCCATGACCGGTGGTCCCCGCGGCGTCTCTCGGGACGCCGAGGCTCAGCCTCCCTGCTGCCATCCCGCCCGTCCGCTGAGCTGGGATTGGGCCTATTTTCCACACGACGGAGCGTCCGGGTAACGGCACAAAACTCACACTTACTTAGGGTTCGAATTCCCCGTCTCCTCGCACAGACGCGACCAGATGGAGCCGTCGCATTGCCGTTACAGAGCGGCGGGGCACTCGAGGCAGTGAATGGAATTTGCAGCGGTTACCCTTCCTGGTTGGGGGGGGCCAAGAAACGCGTCCAACGGGACTGGAAACCCGATCCCACGGCTTGGGTACTCGTCGGACCCTGGGCCAAAGCAATCACCCCATCCGCCAAGTCGGGTCCTGGGAACTGCCGTCCGGAACGCACGCAGACAGCGCACGGCCACGCCGCACCGCCAGGCTGGCCTCCCGTGCCAAGACCCCCCCCCCCGCCCACCCCGCTCTCCGGGCCGCGCCTGTCCCTCCTTCCGCCTGCTGGCACGGCTCGGGGAGTCTGCAAGCACCCGGGGCCCGGAAAGCCCTGAGTGTTAAACACGGAGGCGGGGGCATCCAACGACGTATTCGAAGGTGTGGGGAGGCGGCGCCTTTCCAAGGAGGGTCTCGGAGGAGTCCGGGGGCCTTTGGAAAAAGACAAAGTGGGGAGCCAAGGGGAGCGGGACCTCCGGAGGCCCAGGGCATGGTCGAAAATAGCGCCGACGCCACGCCAACGTCCCTCTGCCCTCTCCAGCCCGAGGGGAGGCACGGCAGGCCGGGCCCCCGAGACTCCAGCCTCCTCCTCCCTCGTGACGGGCTGTGGGCCACCCTCGCCCGCAGACCCACTCCCCGGGGACTCGGCAACGCTCGGGCTTCCCGGCTAAAGCACAGCAAAGACCTGGGCAAGGAGCTTCCCTTCTGGAAACTTCCATCCGATCGACTTTCGGGTGTCGGAGGGCTTGTGTGAAAACGATTCAATGCACTTCTCTCACAGCACATGCGCCCCAGACCCTCCCTAACTCTGTAGCCGCGCCTCTCTGTCCGGTGAGGGGACACGGCGCTGGACTCCACAGTGACCGGGGGCCCCCCTCCGCCCAGAGGAGGCAATGTATCTAGGCGAGCGGGAGCAGCTGAGTGTTTCCATTGTTTTCCTGCCCTGCTTACTCGAGGGCCTTGGGGGGTGGCACACCCGGGGGTGCCGGGGGCCTTGTCGGCTCTACACTCAGGTGCCACCCCTAGTGGTGGGGACCAGAGGGGAAGGCTCGCACTGCTGGGGGTCAAACAAGGGTCTGGGGCCACAGAGCCAGTCCAGAGGGTAAGACAAGTGCAGCCAGAGCCGGAGCAATAGTACAGCGGGGAGGGCGTTTGCCTAGCACGTGGCGGACCCGGGTTCGATCCCCGGCATCCCACATGATCCCCAAACATGGCGAGGAGTAATTCCTGAGTGCAGGGCCAGGAGTAACCCCTGAGCATGGCCAGGTGTGACCCAAAAACAAAAACAAAATTAGAAAGACACTTGTGAGGCTGGAGCAATAGCACAGCGGGGAGGGCGTTTACCTTGCACGTGGCTGACCCGGGTTCAATTCCCAGCATCCCATAGGGTCCCCTGAGCACTGCCAGGAGTAATTCCTGAGTGCAGAGCCAGGAATAACCCCTGAGCATCGCCGGGTGGGACCCAAAAAAGAAAAAAAAAAAAAAAAAAAAAGGACACTTGTAACCCACCCCCGTGGGGTCCCTGGCACCACCTGTGTCCTCTGAGTCTCGCCAGGAGTGACTTCTGAGCACAAAGATAGGAGTAAGCCCTGAGCACCGCCAGGCGTGACCCCAAACCAAAATAAATTTTAAATAACATTAAATTAAAAATGTGTTTTGATTTTTGTTTTTTGGGTTTTTTGGGTCTTTTGTTTTTGTTTTTTTGCTTTTTGGGTCACGCCCAGAGATGCTCAAGGGTTACTCCTGGCTGTGCTTGGGGGACCATATGGGATGCCAGGGATTGAAGTTGGGTCTGCCGCATGCAAGGCAAATGCCCTAACTGCTGTACTATCACTCTACTGTACTATCCCGAAAACATGTTTGTTTGTTTTTTTCTTTAAGTGGAGCAAGTTTACTGGGGAATCCCGGGAGGGGGGTGAGGAGCAGGGAAAGGTACATTCCCCGTTTCTAAAACTCGGAGCTGGCCGCTTGTGGGAAAAGGCCCCTAGCCTTCGACTAGCTCTCTGGCTGCGTTTTTATTTATTTGTTAGTTTGTGTTTTGCGGCTCGGGTTTTTCATTTGTACCCTGTGTCACTGCACCCCAGATGCAAATAGTCGAAGAGAAAGTCGTGTTTCCTCTGCACCCCGGGGTGGCCTGTCGGAGAGGGAGAGGGACCGGCGCCAGGGCAGGAAGAGCGAAGGGAAGGGGAGAAGCTGTTTCCCGCGGGAAAAGGCTCCATGTTCAGTCGCGAGGGGTCGTCAACCGCCTTTCCCATTTCCATCTGCCGGGGAGCAGCCCGGACGCCTCTCTCCGTTTGGGCCATTTTGTTTTCCTTCACCTCAGAGAAAATTCTGTGACTCGGCCCCGTGAAACCGTTAATGGAGGTTTTTATGGCCACCGACGAGCCTGTTCTCGGCAGGGCGCCAGAAGGCAGCAGAGCGAGATTGTCACTGCTGTTCCTGCGGGACCCGCTGCAGCCCCAGCCGCAGGGCCCTTGAGCAAAAGGGGGGCGACACTCCAGAAACCCGCCCGGGAGACTCGGCCCCTCTCACTTCGGCTCGGCACAAAGAGCTGTTTGATCCCACTTGACTCCACGCAAGTCCTGCCGGGGCTCCAGGAAGGTCTCCGAAGAGCCGTCCACATCGGTCCAAGGCCCACTGGCCCCCACGGCGGCCGGTGTCACCAAAATGTCATGAAGGCATATGGGACAGTGCCAAGCGAAAACCACCTTCATTTGTTCAGCGTTGTGTTGTGGTTGATTTACTGTTTCAGACAAAGAGAATTATAGCAATATAAAAATCCATATGGCCACTTAACATTTATCTTTATTTCCCCCCCCCTTTGTGTTTCTGTTCTTTACTTAAAAAAAAAAAAATCTTGCTATACACCATTCCTTTGAATAAAAATACCATTAATGGGGCCAGGGTTATGTAGAGAATAAAATGAGCTTGGACTAGTATTATTCACTTATACTTACAGTTTAATACCATATTATTAAATTTTCAATTCCTATTATTAAAATGACATTTATATCCTGTTTGACTGCCGAGATGAAAAAGAAAAATTCAGCTCCTGAGAACCAGGAGGCCCAACTGCAGAATCAACTAGAGTGCTTAGAATGAATTGTGCCTATTGCTCAACAAAAATACAGAGTACGATGCAAATGGGAAAGGTTGCCGAGAACAGCTGGAAAATATTGCCCTCTGGACAGAAGTTACCTTAATTGTGAAATAATCCCCACGCCAGAATATCATCATTTAAATTTGCTTTTCTGTCCCTGGGGGCGATGTTTTACTATTCTCTGTCTAACTAATAAAGTTTACCTCAACTGTTTATTTACAGTTATTGCTGTCAGTTGCCAAGCCAATAAAATGCATAAACTCTATTATTTATCACCAGAAATATGTGTGGTTTTATAAACAGTTATGGTGAATTTTCTGTGCATTTTATAGGTGCTGAAACCAATGCTAAGTCTCTAAGCTTCCATCACAGTCTCTGCCCTGTGTCCCAGCTGTTCGATTGGACATTCTCCAGCACTTATTTTGGACGGATTTTCCTTTAGAACCTGCTACGACTCTCTGTTTCGTGAAAATTCCATTCATCCCGGTGCCTGGTCCCAGGTCGGGACGGGGCCAGAAATCAGATCTTGAGGCTGCATAGAGATCAGCCTTCCCTGTCTCACACCTGGTGTTGGAACTCAGAAGGGTAATAAAAACACACTCGCCTGGCCCTGGAGTGATAGGACAGCAGGGAGGGCGTTTGCCTTGCATGCTGCTCACCCAGATTTGATCCCCGCCATCCCATAGGGTCCCCCGAGCACTGCCAGGAGTAATTCCTGGGTGGAGAGCCGGGAGTCACCCCTGAGCATTGCCAGCGTAACCCAAAAAGAAAAAGAGAAGAAAACAAAGAACATACCCACCGACTTTGATTTGATTTGATTTGATTTGATTTGATTTGGGAGAGTGAGGGATGAGCCACACCCAACAGTGCTCAGGGGTCACTCCTGGCGGTGCTCAGAGGCTCACAGGGGATGCTCGGGCTCCAACCTGGGTCAGCTTCGAGCAAGGCAAGCGCCCTCCCCTCTGTGCTCTCAGTCTGGTCCCAGGCCTGGTCTCTAAGGAGGTGCTGGGGGGCTGGAGCGATAGCACAGCGGGGAGGGCGTTTGCCTTGGATGCGGCTGACCCGGGTTCCATCCCCAGCATCCCATTAGGGTCCCCCAAGCACCGCCAGGAGTAGTTCCTGAGTGCGGAATCGGGAGTAACCCCTGGGCATCGCTGGGTGTGACCCAAAAGGCAAAAAAAAAAAGAGGCGTTGGGGTGTTGGGGCATTGGGGTGTGCCCACCCAGCTTCCAGCCTGAATGACGCACGTGTGGCGGGTGTTTGGCTGCCTTTTAGCCTCGAGAGAGCTGGCTGGCACCTCCACACTCTGCTTGGTGGAGCCCCCTAGAAGAAGGCCCCCAGGTGGAAGGCCTGGGCCGCTGGGAGGCCCTGAGAGGACCCCTGTCCACAGAATAAGGGGGCCCACGAGACAGGCTGTGGCCGGGCTCAGTCTCTCTCTGTGACCCACAGCTCTGATTTTGCACACGCCCACGCAGGGCCACACACTGTTGACCTGTGGGCGGCGAGGGAAAGAGCACCGCCGAGGAGCACTCAGGAGCAAGGAGAGGGAGTCAGAAGGAGCCTCATCCGCCCTGTGCCTGGGGCCACCGCGACCGTTTCTGGTAACCGTCGGATCACAGAGATGCGGTCAAGTGCACCAAAGCAAAACGTTCGCGTTCGGCCCTGCCAGCCTCTCTGCTGTCGCCACAGCCCCTCCGGCCCGGCGTTTCAGCAGACGGTGTTCATGCTGGTCCTTCCCCCGGGTCACGGAAGCGTTTGCCCACAGCGGAGCTGGAGGAGCCAGCTGATGGCCCCCGCGCTGGTCTCCACCCCACTGAGCTCTCTCTGACTCTGCAACGACCGGGAACAACCAGGAACAAAACAAAGAACGGCTGTGACACGGACGCCTGGGGGAACGAGCCTCCGATTCTATGGTAAGGTGGACTCGTGAGTCAAAAACATCATCCATCAAACAAACGTGTGCCGTGTCTCATGTCCATTCCAGTCTCACACGGCGCCTGGAAGTTGACGGTATCCAGCCGCCGTGGTGAGACAGCGAACCGGCACGAAAGGGTTTTGTTAGACTCAAGACCACCTAATCTAGGAAGCCGGGACGGAGGGAGGGGGCACAACGCGGAATGCGTGCTCTGGACACGGGCGACCTGGTTCCAATCACAGCCCAGCGGGGTCCCCCCCAAGCCCTGCTGGGAGAGGAGAGACCCCGGAGCACGGAGCCGAAAGTAGCCTCCGATACCGCTGATGTGACTCAAAAACAAAACCTCAAAAGGGTCCCCCACTGGGGCTGGAGCCATAGCACAGCGGGGAGGGCGTTTGCCTTGCACGCGGCCGACCTAGGTTCGATTCCCAGCATCCCATACGGTCCCCCGAGCACCGCCAGGAGTAATTCCTGAGTGCAGAGCCAGGAGTCACCCCTGTGCATCACCGGGTGTGACCGGAAAAAGCAGGGGAAAAAAATAAAGGGTTTTGGGGCTGGAGCGATAGCATAACAGGTAGGGCGTTTTGTCTTGCACACGGCCGACCCGGGTTCGATTCCCAGCATCCCATAGGGTCCCCCGAGCACGGCCAGGAGTAATTCCTGAGTGCGTGAGCCGGGAGTAGCCCCTGAGCATCGCCGGGTGTGACCCAAAAAGAAAAAAAGAAGTGTCCCCCAGAAGCAGGACCAAGTTTGTGTCCTGGGTGGAAATATCACGGGTGAACCTGAATCCGGGCTGGACAGACACAGTGGACAATGCCAACTGCCAAGCCCGCCTGCTCCCCCAGACGGACGTCAGCGCCCGTGGTCAGAAGGGCCGCGAAGGACGTTCCTTCTGAGCAAGAGCGTTAAGGGCTCTTCTCCGCCACGCTCTTTCTTCTTCGTCTAATTTTTGAGGCTCCCTTCCCATGAAAGGCCGCCGCCGACTGCCCCCACCGTCAGGCCTCAGAGATCAGTTCTGAGCCGCGCTGGGCTCTGGCTCTCACATTCCTGAGACGAACGCAGACGTGGAAACATCTGCCGCCGGCGTGTGGATTTCCGACCCTGAGCTCATAGCTTCGCCGGCTCGCCGGGACGGGCATTCCTCGGCGACGGCTGTCCGGCTCCCGCTCCCTCTCCTGTCACGCCATCCTCCGCGTCAGGGAAACGTATCGTGTATCCTGCCATTTGCCCCAAACCAATTTTCCCAAGTTTCATGGTTATCATCTCCCCATCCCTGGAACAGGACGCGCCTGCCAACCGCAATCCAGAGCGGGCCGGCTCCTAGACGAGGGCGGTCTTGGGAACTCAGTACCTGCCTCTCCCCTCACGTCAGCCGACGTAAATGAGCTGGCAGGGCTGCTCCGTGGACAGATAGGAGTTGGAGTTGGGTGCGAGAAAGAAACGTTTTTCTGTAGCGTCAATTATCCCGTCCTCTCTAGTCAAGTGAGACAGAAGTAATAGGATAATTTAGGGGGCGTGGTGGGCGGGCGGTGTTCAGAATTGGTGAAGAAATTGAGAAAGCTCCAACCCCCCTCCCGCTATCCCCGAAAAAAAAAAAAAGGGCAACTTAGACATGTTAAATGTGTCCCTTTCTTAAAGTTTGAGGGACGGGGGGCAGGGGGAAGGACGTCAGGGAGAGTCAGGCCAGCATCAAATTAGGGTGGCCCCCTCGTCTGTCGTCAGCCCCGCTGGCCCGCTTCCTGGACCCTTCAATCCATCTCCATTTCCCTGGCAGCCGGCACATGCCGGCAACAAGGCATTTCTTAGACCCTCCGGTCCAAGAATGTCTTTTATTTACATTATGATATTCAACACAGCCCTTATTTCTTAATTCACGTAAGTAAAGACATCTTACCCGGCTCGTTTCGGCATCGGGCAGCAGGGCGGGCTCTGATCAAAGACATGAGCCGCAGCGTTTCGGGGGGCCCTGGTTAATTTCAATACAATGGACTCCTTCAAGGAAGAGGTAGCTTCATGCTAGGACGGAGACAAATAGAGGCCAGCAGCCTCCAGCCTAACGACAGAAGCGCGGGATTTGCTGCCAAATTGAGACACGATTTGGCAATCCCGGTGCTTCCCCAATGGGGGCGCTGCCTCACCCCAGGGGGCGTTCCCAGGGGCCGCTGCTCTGTGCCCTTTGGTTTTGTTGTTTGGGAAAAGAGGGTGACGGAGGAAATAAGCTTGGACTCTAGTCTAAAGAGTCCCTCTGGGCCAGGGAGATGGACGGGGCCCAAACAAAAGTCCCTTCTCAAAGGGTCAGTCACGGTCAGTGCTGACCACTCACACCCAGCTGTCCTACGTCCTTGGACACTTGTTTTGTTCTGTTTTGTTTTTACCGTCACGCTCAGCAATGCCCAGAGGTTACTCCTGGCCCTATACCCAGGAATCACTCCACGTGGTGCTGGGGGACCCTATGGGATGCTGGGAATTGAACCTGGGTCGGCCGCGTGCAAGGCTGAGGCCCTCCCCACCGTGCTATCGCTCTGGCCCCTGGCACACTTTTGTTTGTGTTTTGGAAACAGCTGCCCATCCAAAGGATGACTCCCTCGATGGCAAAAATGCTCACATTCATCTCTGCTTTAATCGAGGGCAAATTTGCTTCCTTTTAGAGGGGAGGGTCATAGCCGGTGGTGCTCAGGGCTTCCTCCTGGCTCTGTGCTCAGGGGTCTTACCTGGCGGGTGTGCACGAGGAACCGTCTGGGGTGCTGAACAGAGCCCAGCTCAGACGCATGCAAGGCAAGTGTCCTGTTATCTCTCCAGCTCTGAGAGCAAATTTATTTTCTGTATGACCCTCAGATAGTTTCATATATTCAGTGAGATCCGCTTTCTCGTACCCAGTACAGAGGTATCATTCTCTCCCTCCATTCGTCTCCTTCCTCGGCCTGCTTTCCTACAGTGAGAGACTAGATATACTCCACTGCCTCGCATGTGTGTGTGTGTGTGTGTGTGTGTGTGTGTGTGTGTGTGTGTGTGTGTGTAAGACAGAGAGAAACCCCATCCACCACTCTGGTTTTTATTGGTCTCGGGATGGCAGGAGCTCTCCCATGAGCACACACAGGCCTCTGCACAGGGTATGTAAAGCCACATATATGTATTTTTTTGCCCTGCAGACAAATCCCGGAATTTATTTGATTTGCGGGTCCTGAAGGTTCGGTGGCCACAGGCTGGGCTGGGCGGCTCAGTCTTTCCACTGACTTAAGCTACCGGGAAAGTCATTCCTACGGGCGCTGCGTTCGCGGGAGGAACCAGATACTATAATTTGAGCTCAGCAGAGCATGGCCAGAACATATGTGCATCGCCCGAGTGCAGAGGGGCGGCCGGCCAGGAGGGGCACGTGCACAAGACTGGGAGGCTCTCTCCCGTGCCCCCCCGCACCTTCCTGCCCGCCCTGCCCACGGTCCCCTTCTCCTGCTGGACGGAGCTGCTCACGGCTCCAGGAGCTTGGGCCAGGCAGGCAGACGCCTGCCCGCGTGGTGCCCACGGCTCTGGCGGGCAGCTGGACGAGTCCCTGACCAGCTGTCACTGCAGGGAGCAGAGGTCACTGAGGGGGGCTGCCCCCCGAAGCCCGCTGGGCCCGAGATACGGAGAGCCGGGGGGTGGGGGCGTCTCCGGAACCCAGCGGGACCGGGCGGTACCGGCCCCCGCTGCCTTCCCGGCCGCCTGGGCTTCACGCTCGCTCCTGACGGGGAGACGGAGGCTGGGCCCTGCGCTGCTGAGCTGAGCTGTCGGCACACAGTCCCCCTGGCCACCACGTGGGAAGCCCCACCTCCAGATGAACAAATAAAACCTTTTCACATTTTTTAAACTTTTTAATTAATTAATTAATTAATTTTTATTTATTTATTTTTGCTTTTTGGGTCTCTCCCGGCAATGCACAGGGGTCACTCCTGGCTCTGCACTCAGGAATCACTCCTGGCGGTGCTCAGAGGACCATAAGGGATGCTGGAAATCGAACCCGGGTCGGCCGCGTGCAAGGCAAACGCCCTCCCCACTGTGCTATCGCTCCAGCCCCCATGATTGATTTTTTAAAATTGAATCACAGTGAGACACACAGTTCAGGTGGCCGGAAATCCCTAGGGGTAGCTTTGAAAAGAGCAGCCCTGTGGCACAGCCCGAATTCCTCAGGGTTCAGTGGCGGGGCTTATGCAAGAACCCCACGTCAGATCCCAGCCCCTCTGAAGGGACCCCGAGCACAGGGCAGGGAGTGTCCTGACCCCCCAGTACCACTGGGTGTGGACAGAATCCAGCACCACCGAGCGTTCAGGAATAGTAGAGCAAGGCACTGACAAGGCCTGCATCTCTGTGCTCTCGGCATTCTTGGTAGGGCTACTCCCGGCTCTGTGCTCAGGAGCTGTGCCCCATGATGGTGGGCAGGGACCCCAGACCACCCACGTGCAGAGTCTGCACTCAGCCCCTTGAGTCGCCTCTCTGGCCCCCGCATGTTTGCACACGACCTCTCTCTGGGCCCTGACATGTTTGCACACGGCTTCTCTGGGCCCTGCAGGTTTGCACACGGCTTCTCTGGGCCCTGCAGGTTTGCACACGGCTTCTCTGGGCCCTGACATGTTTGCACACGGCTTCTCTGGGCCCTGACATGTTTGCACATGGCTTCTCTGGGCCCTGACATGTTTGCACACGGCTTCTCTGGCCCCCGCATGTATGCACACGGCTTCTCTGGGCCCTGACATGTTTGCACACGGCTTCTCTGGGCCCTGCAGGTTTGCACACGGCTTCTCTGGGCCCTGACATGTTTGCACACGGCTTCTCTGGGCCCTGACATGTTTGCACATGGCTTCTCTGGGCCCTGACATGTTTGCACACGGCTTCTTTGGCCCCCGCATGTATGCACACGGCTTCTCTGGGCCCTGACATGTTTGCACACGGCTTCTCTGGGCCCTGCAGGTTTGCACACGGCCCCCTTCCTACCCCTTGGCTGGTTTGCACACGGCCTCTCTCTGCACCTAGCGCTGGCACGCGGCTCTCCCATGGTCCACCGCGGGAAGTGGTCAGCTGCATGTGCCCAGCCGACCCACAGGCGAACCCGGGCAGGAGCCTGGCCCCTGGGCACAGCTGGCCACGCGTGTCTCCGCGCCCCGCTGCATGGGAACCTGCCTCGAGCCCAGGCCCAGCTGGTGCTCCCTAAACAAGCATGTCTTGGGCTCAGAAACTGCTTCCCTTTCCTTGGAAGCTTCTGGAACTAGAGGCCGGAGGGGAGGGGGTCAACAGCTGTGGGGGAAACCTTTGCCTGTCGAAAGAAGCCGACTTGGTGAAGCCACCCTGGGCTGCTGGCCTCTCCCTCCTCCCTCCCTCCCTTCCTTCCTTCCTCCCTCCTTCCCTCCCTCCCTCCTCCCTCCCTCCCTTCCTTCCTTCCTCCCTCCCTCCCTCCCTCCCTCCCTCCCTCCCTCCCTCCCTCCTCCCTCCCTCCCTCCGTCCCTCCCTCCATCCATCCCTCCTTCCTTCCTTCCCTCCTTCCTTCCTTACTTCCCTCCTTCCTTCCCTCCTTCCTTCCTCCTTCTTTCCTTCCTTCCTTCCTCCCTCCCTCCCTCCTTCCTTCCTTCCTTCCTTCCTTCTTTCCTTCCTTCCCTCCCTTCCTCCCTCCCTCCCTCCCTCCCTCCCTCCTTCCTTCCTTCCTTCCTTCCTTCCTTCCTTCTTTCCTTCCTTCCCTCCCTTCCTCCCTCCCTCCCTCCCTCCCTCCCTCCCTCCTTCCTTCCTTCCTTCCTTCCTTCCTTCCTTCCTTCCTTCCTTCCTTCCTTCCTTCCTTCCTTCCTTCCTTCCTTCTTTCCTTCCCTCCCTCCTTCCTTCCTTCCCTCCCTCCCTCCTTCCTTCCTTCCTTGGCCCCTTCCTGGCGGTCTCTGCAGCAGGGCTGCTCCACGTGTGCTCCAGGCTCAGGCGTGTTCACATGGTGTGTGCTTGCATGTATGTGCATGTGCATGTGTGCAATAGAGATGTGGCGATACGCCTAGTTCTGTGGTGGGAGCGGGGCGTGTCCCTGTGGGTACCTGCATGACCGCGTGTGTGTGTGTGTGTGTGTGTGTGTGACAGAAGGCCAGTCCTGCCTTAAGCAGGGAGGTCTCACCAACAAAGAACTGTCACTTGTCAGGCCTGGCCCAGGGGGCTGAGAAAAAGAGAAACGCGGAAGCTAAGAAGGCACTGAAGGGGCTGGAGCCATGGCACAGCGGGGAGGGCGTTTGCCTTGCACACAGCCAACCCGGGTTCGATCCCCAGCATCCCACAGGGTCCCCCGAGCACCGCCAGGAGTGATTCCTGAGTGCAGAGCCAGGAGTGACCCCTGAGCATCGCCGGGTGTGACCCAAAAAGCAAAAAAAAAAGGGAAGATACTGGAAAGGCGGAGAGAGAGGCTGAGGCAGAACTCGGGGCTGGCCGGGACCGGGCTGCCGCCCACACGGGCCCGTCAGCCCGTCTCGGGGGGGTCTGGGGTGTGCCGGGGCGTGGCTGGGCCGGCCGCCCCGGGCGTGGCTCCCACCCGGCTCCGTCCTTTCCCTCTGGAGGGGCATGCTGCCTCGGAGCCACCATTCTGGCCGTACTGACACGCGCTGCTGGAATGTTCTAGAACAGTGGTGGATGCCCACGCTTGGCGTGGCACCTGTTAGTGGGCAGCACCTGCTCTCACGGCCTCGCCCAGCCCTGCCCTCCCTGCTCAGCAAGTGCTCAGCAGCCCCATCCCCCGGGGCTGGCGGGAAGCCAGGCAGGGAGCACTTTTCCTGGCTCTGCCTGCGTGAGCCACGGCCCTCGCCCCCCAGCCTTGCGGCCCCCGCCCCCCCACTGCCCTGGGCCTGGGGACCTGCAGCCCCGAGGCTCCTCCACAGCCATGGAAACACCGTTTCTTTCCTTCTGGGCCCCACCCGGCAATGCTCAGGGGTCGCTCCTGGCTCTGCACTCCGGAATCATTCCTCGGGGACTGTGGGGATCGTACCCGGGTCAGCCGCATGCAAGAAACCCACTTTTCATTTTTTTTTAATTTTATTATTATAAGGTTGTTCACAATAATTTGTTACGTTCAACATTCCAACACCAAACCCACCACCACTACACTGTACCCGCCATTATCATTCCGAATTTTCCCACCCGCCACCCAAGCCTGCCTCAATAACAGGCCCTAAATAACTTATTTTGGTTTTGGTTTCTTTCTTTTCTTTTCTTTTCTTTCTTTTTTTTTTCTTTTGCTTTTTGGGTCACACCCAGGGATGCTCAGGGGTCACTCCTGGCTCATGCACTCAGGAATTGCTCCTGGCAGTGCTTGGGGGACCACATGGGATGCCGGGGATCGAACCCCGGTCGACCGCGTGCAAGGCAAATGCCCTCCCCACTGTGCTATCGCTCCGGCCCCTCTTTTCTTTTCTTTTCTTTTCTTTTTTTTTTTTTTTTTTTTTTGGCTTTTTGGGTCACACCCGGTGATGCTCAGGGTTCACTCCTGGCTCTGCACTCAGGAATTACTCCTGGCGGTGTTCAGGGGACCTTATGGGATGCTGGGAATCGAACCTGGGTCGGCCCCGTGCGAGGCAAATGCCCTACCCGCTGTGCTGTGGCTCCGGCCCCAGAGATGCCGTTGCAGGAGGTGCTTTTCCAAGAACTCCGCACAGATGGCCACCCCCGACCGCCGCTCCCACAGCCCCAGCCAGCCCAGCGTGGGTGTGGGGTGGTCCGCGCACAGCCCACACAGGCCGAGGCCAGCTCCCCCCCCCCCCCCGCCGGCCTCGGGATCTGATACCCTTTCCCACCCGTTTGCGGGAAAGCGCCTCTAATTGACCTGGACGGGAAAGGGGAAGAGGATCATTAAGGCGCTTTCTGGGGCTTCAGAGTAAGCATTTTCTCAAAAGCTCCTATGAAATATGTGTGTCCGCTGCAAGAAAGGAAACCTGAGAACCAAGTTTCCTTCTTCGGTGGCGGGGTTGCTGAGGAGTCGGCCGCCCGCCCAGCAGACGGGGAGCTCAGGGAGGTTTGGCTCCTGCTGGCAGGCCGCGGAGATGGGGCGGGAGTCGGGGTGGGAAGTGGCGCTTCCTCCCGGGTGAGACAGAAGCGGGCGTCCGCGTGCGTGTAGACCCGTCCCCCGTGGACGACAAACCACAGGGGCGCCATCGGGAGGGTTGCACGAGGGCCGGGCTGAAGGTCGCCGCATAGAGCCTGGATTTGAACGGGGGGAATCGTCGAGGGATATTTCTTCATTTAAAAGGAATGTGGGGGGGCTGGAGAGATAGCACAGAGGGGAGGGCCTTTGCCTTGCACGCGGCCGACCTGGGTTCGAATCCCAGCATCCCATATGGTCCCCTGAGCACTGCCAGGAGTAATTCCTGAGTGCAGAGCCAGGAGTGACCCCGGTGCATTGCCAGGTGTGACCCAAAAATAAATAAATAAATAAATAAATAAATAAATGAAAAGGCCGCTTGGAGGGCCCGCTCGGGACGGGAGATGGGTGCTGAAAGTAGACCATGGACCGGTCATGATGGCCACTTAGTGCCCGTCTTGCAAACCACAACACCCCAGAGGAGAGAGAGAGTAAGAGGGAAGGTGCCTGCTATCGAGGCAGGGGTGGGTTGGGGGGTTCCGGGGGGGATACTGGGGCCATTGGTGGTGGGGAATGGGCATGCTGGAGGGATGGGCACTCCAGCATTGTTTGACTGGAACGTGACCACGGAAGTTTGTAAGTCTGTAACTGCATCCCAAGGTGATTCATTAAAAATAAAACACACACACACACACACACACACACATACACACACACACACACGTGGGGCTGAGAGATGGCCGAGGGGCTAAGGGCCCTGCCCTGCATGCAGCCGACCTAGGTTTGATCCCTGGCACCACCTGGGCTCCCTCAAGCACCTCTGGGTGCCAGCAGGAAGCCCTGAGAACTGCCTACCGCGGCCCCCAGACCAAACAAATACACGGTACGGGAGCAATAAACAGCCGGAGGGGACCGGAGCCGTAGCACAGCAAGTTGGGCATTTGCCCTGCATGTGGCCGACCCGGGTTCTACCCCTGGCATCCCACAGGGTCCCCCGAGCACCGCCAGGAGTGATTCCTGAGTGCAGAGCCAGGAGTAACCCCTGAGCATCGCCGGGTGTGACCCAAAAAGTCAAAACAAACAAAAAATGGCCAAAGACAACAGAACTGGTGAGTTCTCCCCCAGGACGGGACCCCTGGGGCACCGGGGAAGGGAGCCGGGCTCTGGGCGCGGGTTGGGATGCTGTGACGGGACTGAAAGGCAAGGCGCCAAGGCTGGCACAACAGCACAGCGGGGACAGTTTGCCTGGCATGCACCTGCCCTGGGGTCAATCCCTGGCACCCATACGGCCCCCCAAGCACCTTCAGGACTGGGCCCTGAGCACAGAGCAAGGAGCAAGCCCTGAGCACTGCCAAGTGTGGCTCAAAAATACAAAAAAAAAAGGGCTGGAGCGACAGCACAGTGGGGAGGGCGTTTGCCTTGCACAGAGGCAACCTGGGTTCGATCCCCAGCATCCCATAGGGTCCCCTGAGCACCACTAGGAGTGATTCCTGAGTGCAGAGCGAGGAGTAACTCTTGAGCACTGCTGGGTGTGACTCGAAAAAAGCCAAAAAAAATACAAAAGGAAGGAAGGAAGGAAGGAAGGAAGGAAGGAAGGAAGGAAGGAAGGAAGGAAGGAAGGAAGGAAGGAAGGAAGGAAGGAAGGAAGGAAGGAAGGAAGGGAAGAAGGAAGGAAGGAAGGAAGGAAGGAAGGGGAAGGAGGGAGGAAGGAAGAGGAAGGAAGGGATGAAGGAAGGGAGGGAGGGAGGAAGAAAGGAAGGAAGGAGAGATGGAGGGAGGAAGGAAGGGAAGGAAGGGAGGAAGAGAGGGATGGAGGGAGGAATGGAAGGAGGAAGGGAAATCAAGGCCCTCCCATGGAAGCGAGGGGCCGCGTGTGTTCGTGAGGAAGGGTCACCCGCTTTGGGTGGCGAGACCCTGGCTCTGACTATCAGCATCACAGTGTCCCAAGACCCCCAAGCGCTGAGCCTGGGCTGGACCCTGGCCCTGAGCACAGCCAGACAGGCACCCAAACAAGCCCCCCGCCACGCGCCCCAGCTGTGGGCCGAGATGTGGAACCGGCGGCCCCGTGAGACGCATTCCCGACTGGCCCTCAACATTCCGGAGGGTTCAGGAGCCCCACACACCACAGCCCGTCCAGACCGAGACCCGGGGGAAGAGCAGGGCGGGCCGGGAGGCCACAAACAACAGCTTTCCCGAACCCAGGCGCCACCGTGGGGTCCCGCTCTGCTGGTCTGGATTCCTCAGACGGCCACTGCCCCGGGCCTCAACCCCCCCACGGCGCCCGTCTTTGGAGAGACGCCCTCGGCAGCCCCGAGCTGCAGATGGCCTGGGCCCCCCCCCACGGCAGGACTCAAGGGGGCGGGGAGGGGGCGGGTGCTCGAGGGGGCGGGTGCTCCAGGCCTGCTTCTCGCCCTCCCGTTCCGGAACCTGCATTTGATCTGGCAAGTGTAAGCGCCCAGCTTGCAGGTAGTTTCAGCAGTGTGGACCTTGGTGGAGGTTCTCTTCCCCTTCACCTTTGGGGGGGGGGGCGGGGGGCGTAACTGCCCCCCCCCCACAGCCAGCCGGCGAATTCACGATTTATGATGCACCGACGAGTTCGCTGCCTGAACGGATGTCTCTGCTGACGCCTTCTTTATCCAGTGCTCATAGAGAATCACACAAATTCTAAGAATCGTTTTCTATTGGCGAGTCACAGTTTCGTGACTCTACGGGATACGTAGGACGAATATATAATGATTTATGGATATGTATCGAGTCCATATCAATGATACGGAATGACAGGTTGTGTTTTCTCCCGTATAAGTAGATCCCCGTATTCTGTAGATGATCCTTCGGTTGAGGCTCGAGGTCTTTGGTTATATATTTTTTTGGTGGGGGGTGTCTGGGGCCTCCCCTTCCCCCCCAGGGTCTCACAAAAGCAAGACAAGTGCCTTGACCCCGTGCTCTCTCTCCTCCAGCCCCCGATCCATCTTTCTTAAACCAAGTAAATTTCTACGTCTAAGTGCCGCCTCTGTGTGCGCGTGTGCACTGGACACTGAGCCAGGGACGGACCTTGAGGCCAGGACGCCAGACAGACGAACGGGGGGGGGGGGGGCAGGGGGACCGGCGTTGTGGGATCCCCCCCACCGAGAGAACCGGGCCCAGGTAGCTGAAGCCCAGTCTCAGAGCACCGGCGCCGGGAAGCGGGCGCAGCACTGTGACGAGTGGACCTGGGTTCCACGCCCGCAGGACGAGTCAGCCGGGGTCTCTGCAGCTGGACAGAGGCCGGGACCACCCGGGGCCCTGCCGCGCCCTCATTCCCGAAGGGCGTTTCCACCCGGTACGGGCTGTCCACGGGAGGGTGGGGCCGGCGTGTGCTGGGGTCGCACCCTCTCGTGTGGCCTCTCCCCTCCCGGACCAGAACACGCCCACTGAGAGCACACGCGTGTCCCAAAAGGCGGTCAGTATCATCTGCGCTTCTCGGCGGGCTCGGGGCCCCAGAGTTCCCACGCAGGGAGATTTCTGCCTTTCTTACCAACCGTGCCGCCCTGCGGACGAGCCGCGGGCCCCTTCAGCAGCACAGACCCGCGGGCCCAGGGTGGTCGGGCGGGGGCCCAGCTGCCCTGAGGGGGGCAGATTCCGCAGGGGGAAAGGGGGCAGGCGGCCCCTCCAGCCCCACCCAGGACCGGGGCGCCCCTTGGCACCCACCCAGTCCTCGCAGCCTCCCGCTGGGAGGGGGCGCCAAGTCCCTCTGGGGGGGCCTGTGTGGACGGGTCCTGGGAAGGTAAGAGAAAGAGCAGCTCGCGGGGTCTGAACATGAACACGGAGAGCCCAGACTCGGAGGAGCCGCGGACAGCGGGTGTGTGTGTGTATGTGTGTGTGTGTGTGTGTATGAGTGAGAGTGTGAGTACACGTGTGTGAGTGTGAGTGTGTGTGAGTATGAGTGTGTGTGTGACTGTGTGTATATGAGTGGGAGTATGTGTGAGTGTGTGTGAGTGCATGTGTGAGTGTGTATGAGTAAGTGTGTGAGTGTGTGTGAGTGTGTATGAGTAAGTGTGTGAGTGTGTGTGAGTGAGTGTGTGAGTGTGTGAGTAATGTGTGAGTGTGTGTGTGAGTGTGTGTGAGAGTGTGTGAGTGTGTGTGAGAGTGTGTGAGAGTGTGTGTGTTAGTGTGAGTGTGTGTATGAGTGTGTGTGAGTGTGTGTGAGTGTGTGAGTGTGAGTGTGTGAGTGTGTGTGAGTGTGTAAGTGTGAGTGTGTGTGAGTGTGTGAGTGTGAGTGTGAGTGTGTGAGTGTGTGAGTATGTGTGAATGTGTGAGTGTGTGTGAGTGTGTGAGTGTGTGAGTGTAAGTGTGAGTGTGTGTGAGTGTGTGAGTGTGAGTGTGTGAGTGTGTGTGAATGTGTGAGTGTGTGTGAGTGTGTGAGTACACGTGTGTGAGTGTGAGTGTGTGTGACTGTGTGTATATGAGTGGGAGTATGTGTGAGTGTGTGTGAGTGCAAGTGTGAGTGTGTGTGAGTGTGTATGAGTAAGTGTGTGAGTGTGTGTGAGAGTGTGTGAGTGTGTGTGAGAGTGTGTGAGTGTGTGTGAGAGTGTGTGTGTTAGTGTGAGTGTGTGTATGAGTGTGTGTGAGTGTGTGTGAGTGTGTGAGTGTGTGAGTGTGTGAGTGTAAGTGTGAGTGTGTGTGAGTGTGAGTGTGAGTGTGTGAGTGTGTGTGAGTGTGTGAGTGTGTGTGAGTGTGTGAGTGTAAGTGTGAGTGTGTGTGAGTGTGAGTGTGTGAGTGTGTGTGAATGTAAGTGTGAGTGTGTGAGTGTGAGTGTGTGAGTGTGTGTGAATGTGTGAGTGTGTGTGAGTGTGTGAGTACACGTGTGTGAGTGTGTGTGACTGTGTGTGTATATGAGTGGGAGTATGTGTGAGTGTGTGTGAGTGCATGTGTGTGTGAGTGTGTATGAGTAAGTGTGTGAGTGTGTGTGAGTGTGTGAGTGTGTGAGAGTGTGTGAGTGTGTGTGAGAGTGTGTGTGTTAGTGTGAGTGTGTGTATGAGTGTGTGTGAGTGTGTGTGAGTGTGTGAGTGTGTGAGTGTGTGTGAGTGTGTGAGTGTGTGAGTGTAAGTGTGAGTGTGTGTGAGTGTGAGTGTGAGTGTGTGAGTGTGTGTGAATGTGTGAGTGTGTGAGTGTGTGTGAGTGTGTGAGTGTGTGAGTGTAAGTGTGAGTGTGTGTGAGTGTGAGTGTGTGAGTGTGTGAGTGTGTGTGAATGTGTGAGTGTGTGTGAGTGTGTGAGTACACGTGTGTGAGTGTGAGTGTGTGTGACTGTGTGTGTATATGAGTGGGAGTATGTGTGAGTGTGTGTGAGTGCATGTGTGAGTGTGTGTGAGTGTGTATGAGTAAGTGTGTGAGTGTGTGTGAGTGAGTGTGTGAGTGTGTGTGAGTGTGTTAGTGTGAGTGTGTGTATGAGTGTGTGTGAGTGTGTGAGTGTGTGAGTGTGAGTGTGTGAGTGTAAGTGTGAGCATGTATGAGTGTGTGAGTGAGTGTGTGTGAGTGTGAGTGTGTATGAGTGTGTGAGTGAGTGTGTGGTGTGTATGGGGTGCAGTCTCTGCTCCCACGTACTGGTGACGCTGTGCATGGAGAGAGACGGGGACACCGCAGGCACATGTGGGCCTGCAGCTCCGTGTGCCAGCACACGAATGCACACGTGTGCACGTATGCAGGCATGTGGAGGAGGCTGCTGCCCGCCCGCATCTACTTCCCAGTCAGAGCAAAGCCAGGCGGCGAGAGAAACTGCCTGAGTCTCTCGCACCCTGGTTCACTCCCTGGCCCCGCCCAGCACCAGGGGCCACTCACAGCCCAGCCCAGAAAGAGCCCTGAGCACAGACTGGTGTAAGCCCCAAACCCAGTGCTCACCGCCCTGGGAACGAACCCGCGAGTGGGTCCCGTTCTCCTCCGAGGGTCTCTCCGCATCCAGATGTGCCCCCACGGGATGGCGGGGTGGGCGGGAGGGCGGGCGGGCGGCCCTTCCTGCGACCAGCGTCCGGGGGCCACAGACTGCCTTTCCACTGGAAGGAGCTTCTGATTTCTTCCCCTTTCCCAAGGAGAATCAGCGTCAGGCTGTGCTTGTTGGCGGAGGGAACCAGGCGCTGACTGCACCAGCCAGGGCTGCCCTGCCAGGGCGGGTTTCATTTTCTCTCCCCCCTCCCTCCCTCCCTCCCTCCCCTCCCTCCCTCCCTCCCCTCTCTCCCTCCCTCTCTCTCTCCCTCCCTTTCTCTCTTTCCCTCTCTCCACCTCCCCTCTCTCTCCCTCCCTTTCTCTCTTTCCCTCTCTCTTCCTCTCTCTCCCCCTCTCTCTTTCTCCCTTTCTCCCCCATCTATCTCTCTCCCTCCCTCTCTCTTCCCCTCTCTCCCTCTCTCTTCCCCTCTCTCCCTCTCTCTCCTTCCCTCTCTCTCTCTTTCCCCTCTCTCCCTCTCTCTCCCTCTCTCTCCCCCCCCTCCTCCCCCCCCTCCCTCTTTTCATCTCTCACTGAAGTGTGGTGTGTGACTCGTCCACACTCGGACGTGCTCCCCAACCCAGAAGCGTGTGAGGAGGAATCGGAGTTTCTCTCCTTCCCGGCTTCCCCAGAGTCCTGGCCGTGCTCCACCACCAGGCCTTGTCCTGTCTCCCTGTTTTCTACAGACGGGCACGTCCCCGCCCGCCCTTCCACACCTTTGCATCCACTCCCCGAGACCAGGGCATCCCAGCGGTGGCCACACGCCTCCCCTTCCTTACAGCTGCTAAGTGTCCGTTCCCGAGGCCTCGCCGAGCACTGGCTTGCACAGGAGCGAGTCTCCCAGACAGCTGTCCACTGCACACGTTCCAGGGACGCTGGCCGGAACGTCCTCGTGAGGGGGCAGTGCCCCCGGGAGCTGACGGTCCCCGAGGAAACCGGGCGCCGTGGCCATCCTCCTCCCAACCGCGTCCCGGCTTCCTGGTGTCCCAGCCCGTCAACAGGCAAGTATGTGGGTTTGTAAAGTCGTCGTGTTGTTCTCATGATGTTTGTGTCGTGGAGTGACACGGTCACGGCCGTGTTTATAGCGTCCGTGTGCCAAGCTCCTGTACCCCGGCAGCTGCAAAGGGTCCGTGGCCCTGCCCCGTTGCCCGGCCCTCTGCCCAGACCTCCCTCCCCCCAGCCCTCCCTCCACCTTTCGTTGAGTGACACTCAGAGTTCTGGCGTGTGGAGGGGCTGATTTGGCCGCCGTCACTAGAGCTGATGCAAAGCTAATATTTCAGAAAGGTTTTACTCACTGCTACTCTGAAGTCAGCCCGTGGGCTCTTGTGTTATCCTGTGTTGACTTCGAGTTCCTTGGGGCCACAGGAGGGCGTTTGCCTTGCACACAGCCGACCTGGGTTCGATCTCTAGCATCCTGTATGGTCCCCGAGCACCGCCAGGAGTCATTCCTGAGTGCATGAGCCAGGAGTAACCCCTGAGCATCACTGGGTGTGACCTAAAAAGGAAAAAAAAAAAGACTGAGTTACTTTGCAGCGCGCTCGTGCACATACACACACACACACACACACACACACACATACACACACACACACACGGCTTTGTGTACCTGATAAGTGCAAAGTGCTTCTGGCAGGACAAAGGGTTCGAGCATGGTCCGTGCATGCTGAAGTGAGTGCGGGATTTCACGTTCGGACGGGCTGGAAGCCTCCCCCCCTCCCCCCGTGCAAGGCCGCTGAAAGATTCGTTTATTCGCACTTACCTTCCCGAGACCTTCTCTCATTCTCCTTTCCATTGTTGAAACTTTTCCTATGATTTATAGGGAGTACTTTAAACATCAGGAAAACGGACCCTTTGCTTAGGAAAGTCTAAATATTTTCCTACTTTCTCCTTTAACTTTTGAACGTTCCAGGGTCTTTTTTCTTTCATATGTGAACTTAAAAGTCTTTGTTTTACAACTTCTGAGTGTTGTGTAATAATTCAAAGGACCTTTCCCCTTTGAGAATATTTCATTCTCCCCTACTCTCTCCAGATATTCTTCTATTTGGGGGGCTATGTTTTTATTTTGGGGTCACTCCTGCTGGTGCTCAGGGCTTACTCCTGGCTCTGTGCTCGGGATCATTTCTGGTGGCCCTTGGGGGCCGTCTGCAGCACCAGGGGTTCAGCCCAGGTCGGCCACATGCAGAAAGACACCTTAACCCCTCGACTATTTCTCTGGTGTCCGAAGATCAAATTGGGCCACCAAAATATTTTCTTACACCTTTTAATGTGAAGAAATTTAATGTTAAGTTGTTATGAAAATCAAACCTATTATCGGGGGGCCGGAGCAATGGCACAGTGGGCAGGACCTGGGTCCCACCCCTGGTCTCCCATATGGTCCCCCTGATTCCACCAGGAGCACAGAGAGAGGAGTAAGCCCTGAGCAGAGCCGGTGTGGCCCAAAACTTAATGAACTAATTCATTTTAAAAATCAAGCATGTTGGGGCTGGAGCGAGAGCACAGCGGGGAGGGCGTTTGGCTTGCACTCGGCTGACCCGGGTTCGATTCCCAGCATCCCATAGGGTCCCCTGAGCACCGCCAGGGGTGATTCCTGAGTGCAGAGCCAGGAGTAACCCCTGAGCATCGCTGGGTGTGACCGAAAAAGCAAAATAAGTAAATAAATAAATAGATAAATAAATATCAAGCATGTTATTGCAATATGGGTAAGAATGACCAAGTGCGTCCTGAGGGTCAGACAGGCTGACGTAGGGGGGAGCCGGTCAGGCCCAGACTCCTGCTCCCTCACCCAGCCCTCGGAACCCGCCAGCCCGGGCTCCAGGAGACGTGGGGTGGGTTGCAGAGACGGCCCTGGGGTTGCGGGACGGGGGCAGACCCAGCATCCCCTCAACTAAACAAGACTTGTTGTCCGAATCCGCCCCGGGATGTGGGTGAGGCAGCTAGAAGGGGCCAGAGAAGTGCCCCCCGCCCCGCGTCGGGAGGTGGGGCCATCTGCCCTCCAGCCTTCCCGGCTCCTCACACTCTCTGCCCTGGTTTCCGGGCTGTGCATGCCCTGGAAACCCTGGACGCGCCTCACCCTGAGAACAGGACCAGGGAGAGGCCCCGGCTTGAGCAGGCCTGAGGGATGACTCAAGGGCCCGGGGTCTAGGGCTCACACCCAGGAACCCCGGGTCCCGTCCCTGGCACCTCAGGGGGCCCTGAGCACAAACCAAGAGCATCACCTGGGTGTAGCTCCAGCCCAAAGCCGAGCGCCCAGGATCCTTGGCCAAACACGTCCCCGTGTCCCCACTGCCGGCTGCTGCAGCGCAGAGCCCACTCTCGGGGCCTGTCCACCCCCGTGCAGTCAGCACCAGGGCCCCAAGCCAGAGACTGGCGCTGATGGTGGCTCGAGACTCCGGTTCCCGTGGCATCCGCCAAACACCACCGAGTGGGCAAAACCCCCGACTCCAGCCCCCGCCCCCCCCCCCGGCCAAGGTCACGGTTGGTGGAAACCCCATCCGGAACCGTCCCTGGCGCGGGCACGTCTCCGAGAGCCTCTCCGTCCAGCTCTGGGAACAACGCACCCCTGGGCCCCACCCACGGCCGCCCGTGGCTCTCGGTCCCTGATCCCCATCACTGGGACAGGGATGCTGCTCCTGCTCGCACAGTGCTCGCCAGGACTGCTCTGGCACCTGCAGGGACTGCAGTCCAGGCCACACGCCTGCCGGGCCACCCAGTGTCGCCGTGGTTTGCACACACACACACACATGCACACACAGTGTTCGAACTCTCACACACACTCACAGTGTTAACACACACACAGTGTTCGCACACTCACACAGTGTTCACACATGCACACACAGTGTTCACACACTCACACACACGGTGCTTGCACACTCAAACACACACACAGTGCTCGCACACACAGTGTTCGCACAGTGTTCACACATGCACACATACGCACTCACGTAGACTCACGATACATTCATGCTAGCATGCACACACATGTGCACTCTCATGTACACACTCACTCATGTGTATACTCGCGCACACACTCATGTGCCCACACACACACACACACCTGCTCCAGTGTTGGTCCCTCACTAAGGGGCATCACGGGGGCGGGTCCTCCAAAGCAGAGACGTGCCACAGGTCCCCCTGCCGAGTGACCCGGCCCCCAGCAGAGGTGGGCGGCAGCAAACGGCCCCCCACAGGCCACCTCCACCCGCGTGAGGCTGGCGGGGACTCACCACGGCGAAGGGCGTTTCCCCCCCAACGTGCCCCGCCGTGTCCACAGGCTGGGGGGGGCGCAGTACCCGGGGCCCCTTCCTGTCTCGTTGGTGCCGTCCTGAGGCCGCGGGCGAAACCCGCCTTCTCCGGAGCCGCCAGGCCCAGAGCCCTCCCCGCGCCCCTCCCGGCAGGAAAGGCCCGTCTCCAGAGTGCTGAGGGGAGAGTAGAGTTCCTGTTAGTTCACTGGCTTCCCAACTGACGCTCTCGGCACCTCCAGTCCAGCCTTGCATGCCGACAACCCAGCTCAATCCCCGGCACCCCTTAGCCCTTGGTCACCAGGGGTGATCTCAGGAGAGAGAAGAAAGGGGGGGTCTGTACTGTCACTCCGGCCCCCTCTGTCTGCAGCGTTATTTGACAAAGACGCTGCCACAATCAACTCAGACACAAGCTGACACAGAAAGGAAGAGAGAAAGAGAGAGAGAGAAAGAAAGAAAGAAAGAAAGAAAGAAAGAAAGAAAGAAAGAAAGAAAGAAAGAAAGAAAGAAAGAAAGAAAGAAAGAAAGAAAGAAAGAAAGAAAGAAAGAAAGAAAGAAAGAAAGAAAAAGAAAGAAAGAGAGAGAGAGAGAGAGAGAGAGGGAGGGAGGGAGGGAGGGAGGGAGGGAGGGAGGGAGGAAGGAAGGAAGGAAGGAAGGAAGGAAGGAAGGAAGGAAGGAAGGAAGGAAGGAAGGAAGGAAGGAAGGAAGGAAGGAAGAATGGATAGAAAGAAAGAAAGAAAGAAAGAAAGAAAGAAAGAAAGAAAGAAAGAAAGAAAGAAAGAAAGAAAGAAAGAAAGAAAGAAAGAAAGAAAGAAAGAAAGAAAGAAAGAAAGAAAGAAAGGAAGAAAGAAAGGAAGGATTGAAAGGAAGAAAGAAAGAAAGGATTGAAAGGAAGAAAGAGAGAGAGAAAGAAAGACAGACAGAAAGAAAGAAAGAAAGAAAGAAAGAAAGAAAGAAAGAAAGAAAGAAAGAAAGAAAGAAAGAAAGAAAGAGAGGAAGGATAGAAAGAGAGAAAGAAAGAGAGAGAGAAAGGAAGGAAGGAAGGAAGGAAGGAAGGAAGAATGGATAGGAAGAAAGAAAGAAAGAAAGAAAGAAAGAAAGAAAGAAAGAAAGAAAGAAAGAAAGAAAGAAAGAAAGAAAGAAAGAAAGAAAGAAAGAAAGAAAGAAAGAAAGAAAGAAAGAGGGAGGGGAAAGGGAGGGAGGGAGGAAGGAGGGAAGGAAGAAAGAAGTTCGGGGGGGTCCTTTGGGCCGTGTGTCTGGGCAGAGCGAGGGCGTGGGTGCGTCTCTGATCTCGAGCTCTTCCACACACAGCAGCGGCCACAGTCTGCCGGCCCCTACGTGCGCCCCAGACATAGGCGTTACCCGGGGTCTCTGTCGCCCCGTTCAGGCATACACGCACGATCCCCACAGAACACACGCAGCCGCCCAGACAGCGTGGGACACGGGGTGGAGGAAAGTCTATAGCACGGCAGCCGGGCAGACGGACAGACGGACAGACGTCTGTGTGGACAGCCAAAGGGCTCGGGGAACCAACGTGGCCCTGCCCGGAGCTGCGGAAGAGCCCCCCGTCATTGAACAGGGGACCCCGGGACCCCGCCTGCACCAAGCCACGCCCCTAATCCCGACGGGGTCACAACACGCGTCCACACCCGCCAGCCCAGAGCCCGTCCACACGGCAGGCTGGCCACTCGGGCGGCAGCCTCCGGCCCACGCTCGAGACCGTCTCCCGGGAAGGAGCAGCACCCGCTGCTGTCAGAGGACAGGGCCAGGCCCCGACGAGACCGTGACAGGGACTCCCCCCCGGGGACCTCAGGCCGACGGGGCGCGGGCGGGGGGACCAAAGTGTTTGTAACCGCTTCGTTGTCTCTCGCCTCCTGTAAGCCAGCCCCCACCTCGGCTCCACTGCAGAGAGGCCGTGCTCGGGGTGCCGTCCTGGCTCCGTCGCTGGCCCTCCCACAGCCCTGCAGAGGGGGGCAGGGCCGCCATGCTGGCCACTAGGGCCACACTCCAGCCAGACCCCTGTCGGGGTGAGCCTGCTGTTCCCACTTCAGACAGAGAGAGTTTAGGGAATCTAAACATTTTTCTTTTTTGCTTTTTGGGTCACACCCAGCGATGCACAAGGGTCACTCCTGGCTCTGCACTCGGGAATTACCCCTGGCGGTGCTCAGGGGACCCTATGGGATGCTGGGAATCGAACCCGGGTCGGCCGCGTGCAAGGCAAATGCCCTACCCTCTGTGCTATCGCTCCAGCCCCTCTAAACAATTTTTTAAAAATCAGAAAACTGACCAGACCGCAGGCGGGGGGTAAAGCGGCAGGTGGGGCGCTGGCCTCACACGTGGCCGACACGGCTTTGACCCCCCCACTGCTCCCCTCAGCCCGCCAGGAGTAACGATTCCTGAGCACAGAGCCAGGAGTAAGCCCTGATGTCCTTACATCTCAAACAAGTATATCGGCAATGGTGTGTGTCCCTGTGAACCCCGACACACATGAGGGGGGAGATTCACACATAAATCCTGAAAAATCACTGGCTCCGAGGAGTCAGGATTCCCGGCGGGTAGTTAAGGCACGCTGCCAACTGGCAGGGGGGCGGGATCAGAGCCCCCAGGAGGCGCCACCCTTGGGCTGGCCAGCAGGTGGCGCTCTCGCCTGCACACACCCGCGCGGCCTCCAGGGGGATGCAAACCCTTGTTGCAAAGGCCTCGGTCCCAAGACACACGCATGAGTTCGTTCATCTTATCTGTGTTTTGAAACGTTCAGAGATATTCTTCCGCCCCCTCGGGCAGAGCGGTGAGCCCCATGGCCCCTGTTTCTCCTGGCTGGGGTCCGAGGCCGGCCCCTTTCATCCCACCCGGGGACGGACACTTTATCTGTTTCGGACTTAGGGAAGCGTCGCTGTTTACCTTGCCCGGGACAGAGCCCTGGAACGGCCTGGGAATTTTCCTATAAACACAGGGGCCAGCACGGGCAGGGGAGAAAAACAAGTTTATGTTTGGAGTTCAAATACAGTAAAAAGGGCCCGGGCTGTCCTCAGATGAATGGACCGGCTGGGGCTCACTCCAGGCACGGTCTCCCGACAAACTCCTCTTTAATGGTACCTTTTATTGTGTTTTTATTGGGGATCAGCTTATCTGTGTTGTTTTATACGCTCGCTGAGTGGAACGGTCCCACGGCTCGCGTCAACAAGATAAGTGGGCCCGATCGTATCATCAAAGCCAGCTTCTAAACACGAGTGCGGGCATCGTCTGAATCAAAGTTTCTCGTTCCCTTTTGAGAGCTATTATTGCCAAAGGATTCCAGATTGCCCACCCGTTCCTGGCAACAGGCATTCCCTGGACCCAGGGACCCTCACACGTTCCGTTTTATTATTAGTTCACACCAGGCCACCTTCGAGCCAAAACACTGGGTGACCTGCTTATGTCTTTCAAATCAGATTTGTGCAAACTTTTCCTTTTCCTTTGTGTTTTGAGACACACGGGCACTGATGGGGGGGTGTACTCCCAGCTCTGTGCTCAGGGTTCAGTCCCAATGGTGTTGGGAGGGTACGAGGGGTGTAGAACTGGGTGGAGCCACCCACATACAAAGCAAAGAGCGAGATGCTCTAATCTGTGAAATCTTCAGCCTCTCTCTGTCCTCTCTTTAGCCCAGAGCAAAATTTTCTTTTCTTGTGTGTGTGTGTGTATGTGTGTGTTGTTGTTGTTGTGTTTTGTTTTGGGTCTACCCCGGGCTGTGAGCTCTGCAAGGAGTAAGGAATCAGTCCTGGTGACAGAGGGGGACCAGAGGGAACACTGGGGACGGAACCAGGGTCGGCTGCGTACAGGGCAAGCTCTGGACCAAAGTTCCTGAAAGGAGCAGATGGTCAGTGGTCTCGGCGTGAGGGCCAAGAGACAACATTAAGATGATGTGGATAGGGGCTGGAGCAATAGCACAGTGGGGAGGGTGTTTGCCTTGCACGCGTCCGACCCGGGTTCGATTCCCAGCATCCCATAGGGTCCCCTGAGTACCGCCAGGGGTGATTCCTGAGTGCAGAGCCAGGAAGTAACCCCTGAGCATCGCCGGGTGTGACCCAAAAAGCAAAAAAAAAAAAAAAAAAAAAAAAGTGGATACTTCAGCACCGTCTTTTAATGAGTTTTTTTAAAGCTTAGTTCCAGAGCCATCGAGTACCTGGGCCGCATCCGATTTGGCCCGAAGGCCGCGTAGCTGGCACCAGCCTCGGAATAATAAACTCCACCACGAGCCACTAGCCCTGTGGAGCATCAACTTTAAAAAAAAAAAAAAAAGTAATTCCTTTTTAAAGTTCTAACTGAAGTAGATTTTGATAAAGATCTTCACTATTTTTAATATACGTCGCTATCTTTAGAAAGTGAAAATCCTGGATAGAACAGTTGGGTCAGAAGGCACTTGTGTGGTTAATGCTTAGATTCATTCGTTCTCCAGGAGGTAAATTTAGGGCTGGAGTGATAGCATAGTGGGAGGGCATTTGCTTTGCACGAGGATGACCCGGGTTCCATTCCCAGTATCCCATAGGGTCCCCCGAGCACTGGCCAGGAGTAATTCCTGAGTGGAGAGGCAGGAGTAACCCCTGAGCATCGCTGGGTGTGACCCAAAAAGCAAAAAAAATAAATAAATAAGGTAAATTTAATATACTACAGGCTCTTACAGAAAAGACACCCCACTAGCCCATTTTGGTCTCTGCGGGGAGCTTTCCTGAGCCCCCACAAGGGGTTGGGATGGGCTGGGGTGGGGGTCTGTGCTGGGTGGAGATTGGAGGCTGGCCCTGGGCAAGTCTCATGCTTGGGCTTCCGGCTTCTCTGTCCCAGCAGCAGCAGAGGGATCGGCGTTGCCTTGCAAGTGGCCAACCCGGGTCTGAGCCCCAGCACCCCAGAAAGGAGGTTGTTGAGTCTGCGGCCTGGGTCACTGGCTCCCTGGAAGGGACTTGGGCCCAGGGCCAGGGGGTCCCTCACCAGCCGTCTGCTTCTGGGGAACCCCACTTGGCCCATTCCGGGGGGTGGCGGGATGCCTGAAACACTGGGGGGTCTTCCCAGCCTCCATCGCATGGGTTATGGGGGGGGGGATCTGGCCAGGTGGGGAGGGGCGTGTTGGCAGGGGCAGAGAAAGGCCCTCCCCAAGGCACATGCCGCCCCCTCTCTGCGCGTCCTGTCCCCCTGTCTGCACGGGGAGTGACTCAGAGGGAGTTTTACCGGAAGCGTCAGGGACAGAGACGGGGACGGGACGCTCTGGAAAATAGCGCGGATGTGTCTGGCCACGTCTCTCTGGCTCGTGGGCTACTGCTGGCGGCCCTCCCGCCCCCCTCTGGGCTCACTCCCGGAGCGGACCAGGGCCGGGGGTTCACTCCCAGCCTTGCTGCCCTCCCCCCCCGCGACAGTCCACTTCTTCACGTGGGGCAAGGGGGACGGGGAGAATTGGGCCACACTCGGAACTGCTCGGGGGACCCCACGCAGTGTCTGGGATTCGAACCCGGTCAGGGGGACTATCTCTCCAGCGCCTGCGCTTTGGGCCTTTGTCACGATGGACACTTCCTCCTGGCTGAGGGAACAGGCCCGGGGCCAGGCTCGGTGCTCACGGACGCCCCCCTCGGGGGCACAGTCCCGTGGGTTCTCTCCGAGAAGCACCAGAGTGTGAACATGGAAATGTCACCAGGAGGGGCCTTTTGTCCCCATGGGCAGCCTGCCCCCGTCCCCCGTCCCCCGTCCCCCTCGGGCTGGTCAGGGAATCAGATTAGCAGATTAGCAAAGAAGATGTCAAACCTCCCGCCAACAGGATGGACCTGAGCGGAAGTGCCCGGGGGGGGGGGGGAAGACCTAGAGGGGCTGAAGTGTAGGCGTGGGGCCCCCACCCCATCCAGGAGGCCCCAGGGACCCCCACACCCTGGGCCCGAGGAGACACACGTCACCGGGCCTGCTCCTGGGCCGGGTGTCTGGGGGGGAGGGGCCTCCCCACCAGCACTTCCGGGGAGTCCCATCTGCCCCAAAAGCAGGGGAATGGGGAGGGGCCAGGCCTGCGAGGCAAAAGGGGGGGCCCACACTGCTGCAAGGACCGGAAGTATCCAGCAGAGAGAGGGTGTCCCAAGAGCAAATAGTTTCCGGAGCCCACCTACATGGGGTAAAGCCCCCCACATCCAAGCCCCCCACGTCCACGTCCTCCGGGGAGTCACGGAAACCATCAGAATTCCCCTCGGGCGCCGAGAGCCGGCACAGAGCAGAGTGTGGGGCATCTGCCTTAGGGGCGCTGACCCTGGCTCCGTCCCCGGCACTGCACAGAGGCCCCCAACCCCACCAGGCCGGACCTCAAGCAGGACCACGAGTGAGCCCGACACCAGCCACGCGTGTGGCTCGAGAATGTGCCACCCCCACCCGCTACTTTGTTTTTGTCTTTTGCTTTTTGGGTCACACCCGGCGATGCACAGGGGTCACTCCTGGCTCTGCACTCAGGAATGACTCCTGGCGGTGCTCAGGGGACCCTATGGGATGCTGGGAATCAAACCAGGGTCGGCTGTGTGCAAGGCAAACGCCCTCCCCGCTGTGCTATCGCTCCAGCCCCTCTACTTTTTTTTTTTTCCTCTGCAACCCGCAGGGTCCTTAGCTTGAAATTCTCCAGGTGCCCACGTGGCGGTCTTGGGGCGAGTGTCCTGACGGTTAAGAAAGGAACTGGGCGGGGGTTGGGGGGCTGACCTTAAGGACTCGGATTAATGGGGAGAAGAAAGGCACAGAAGCTTCCTCCAAGGAGAAATACACATGGCCAAAGGGCACAAGAAAAAAATGCTCACATCACTAATCACCAGGGAGATGCAAATCAGAACAACAGTGAGATACCATCTCGCACACAGCGCCTGGCTCACATCAAAGAGAACAAGAACAAGCAGTGCTGGCACGGATGCGGGGAGAAAGGGACTCTCCTTCTCCGGTGCTGGGAATGCCGGCTGCGCCAGCCGTTTCGGAAAACAATCTGGGCATTCCTCAAAAAAAAAAACTAGAAATTGAGCTCCCATATGACCCAGCAATCCTACTCCTGGGAATATTGCCCGGGGACCCAAAACACATGCCGTCTGCACCTGTGTGTTCATTGCGGCACTATCACCATAGCCAGAATTTGGAAACAACCTGCGTGCCCGAGAACAAGTGACTGGTACAAACAAAAGAAACGATGGTACGTCTACCTAAAGGAATATTATGCAGCCACCAGAAAAGAAGAAGTCTTAAAATTTGCTTATAGGTGGATGGACATGGAGACTGTCATGCTGAGCGAAATGAGTCAGAAGGAGAGGGACAGAGAGAATATTTGCACTCATTTGTGGAGTATAATAAACACAGTATGAGACTGATGCCCAAGGACAATATCAACGGGGGGCAGGGGGCTTGTCACAAGTGGGGTGAGCGGGGGAGGGCAGGTAGGACAGAGAAGGGACCACTGTGAAATTCAGACTTGGAAATGATCGCCCTGGACAAGAACTGAGTGCTAAGAGTAGGTAAAGTAACAGACAAGACCATGTTTCAGTGTCTGTGTCACAAACCATATGCCCAAAAGTGCCCAAAAGAAGGGAGGGAGGGGTGGGGGAGGGAGGGAGAGAGGGAGGGAGGGAAGGAGCGAGAGAAAGAGAGAAAGAGAGATGAAGAGACAGAGAGAGAGAAAGAGAGATGGAGAGAGGGAGAGAGAGGGAAGGAGAGAGAGATGGAGAGAGGGAAAGGAGGGAAGGAGAGAGACACAGAGAGAGGGAAAGAGAGAGAAAGAAGGAGAGAAAGAGAGACAGAGAGGGAAAGGAGAGAGGGAAGGAGACAGAGAAAGAGAGAGGGAAGGAGAGAGACAGAGACAGAGAGACAGAGAGACAGTGCCTGTTGCAGGGGCCTGCTGCAGGGTCGTAGGTGGGTGCTGGGGAGTGAACGGTGGTGACGCCCGTGTTCGAACATTGCATGCCGGAAACCCGATCTCGCAGTGATTCCATTTAACATGTTTCCATTTTTAAGAGCCGGACATAGAGTGGGTCTGAGGGTAGCGGGCCCAGCCCCCAGGCTGGCCTCAGGGTGGCCATTTCCGTCACTGCTTCAGGAAGACGCTCCCCCAGTCTGCAGACTGGCCCCTCGGCGACTTCACATCCCGCCTCAGAAGTGAAGCTTGCAGGGGGGGGGGGTGAGGGGGGCACTTCCTGCAGGCAGGACCCCAGGTGTGCAGGAGCAGCGCCCAGCACCCGCCAGGTGAGCTCCTGAGGGAGACCTGTATGACCAGTTCGTCCCCGGGGGGCGGCAGCCAGCGGCCTCCCTGACCTTCGACCTTGCCCCCCTCCCTCTCTCCTGCTTTCCCTCCCCTCTGGGGCCCTGGCGCAGGTGTTAAACAGAAACTGAAAACGAAACTGCACAAACACTCAATGTCCGCGGACGCAGGGCAGGGCCCAGCTGCTAACTCGGAGCTGACCGCAGCTGGTCTGGCCGGGGCGCGCCCTGCGGAAGGGCCCACTGACCGCCCAACCCAGCAGGCACCGGCGCTGAGGGGGGGGGGCAGGAGCAGGCGTCCATCCTCGGGACCCTCCCGGCCAGCGCGACAGCCCCCGGGGCAGGGAGGGGGGAGCGTGTGAAAATCAGGCCTGAAGGACGGGACGGGAGCTGCCCGGGGCACTGGCCACTGGGCGGAGGACGCAGAGCAGAGGACGCAGGAGGGGCCGTGCCCGCGGCCCGGGGGAAGGGCTGAGCACCCCCCGTCCTGACCCGGGAGTCAGCGGTGTCCCCCTGGGTCCCCAGACCCGCCCCTGCCCAAGGGGAGGCCGCGAGCCTGGCCGGGAGAGACTATCCCGGCGCCGGAACCAGGCCGAGACGCTCTGGACCCTGGACACAGTTTCCTTCGTGTTCGGTGTCGCCTTGAGCACTTGAAGGAAAGAGAAATGAGAGCCGGAGAGATTGCGCCGTCGCATTTGTAGGGCATTTGCCTTGCACGCGGCCAACCTGGGTTCGATCCCTGATACTCCCAAGCCCACAGGGGAGATTCCTGAGCACAGAACCAGGAGCAAGGCCTGAGCACCACTGAGTGTGTTCCCCCCCCAACAACAACAACAGCAAAATGCCAGGACCAGCATCAGAACCTTCACCCCTGCTGCCCTCTGGTCTCCTGGTCTCAGCCCTACACGTGCCTTCGGTCCTTTGCAAATCTAAGTTCTGCATGCGGGGGGTGTTGTTTTGTCTTGGGGGGCTGCACCTAGTGGCCAGAGGCCCCTCCGGGCAGGGCTCTCAGGGCTGGAGGTGGGGGGCTGAGGCTCTCCCGAGGGTGTTTCGGGCCCTGTGCGGCCGTCACCCTGCTGCACGGACACCCATTGCTCTGCCCCTCTGGGGAGTTTGGTTTGGGAGCCACACCCAGCAGGGCTGGGGTGGGCCACTCAGTGCTTGGGAGTCACCTGGCAGCTGAGGTGCTGGGAATCAAACCTGGGCCTCCCACATGAGAAGCACGTGCTCAGGCCACTGAGTTCTCTGTGGCCCCTGAACTCCTCAGGAACCAGGAGGGACCCGGGAGCACAGAGCTGGGAGTGAGCCCTGAGCACAGAACCAGGAGTCAACCCTGAGCACAGAGCTAGGAGTCAACCCTGAGTACAGAGCTTGGAGTCAGCCTTGAGCATAGAGCTAGGAGTCAGCCCTGAGCACAGAGCTATGAGTCAGACTGAGCACAGAGCTAAGAGTCAGCCTGAGCACAAAGCCGGAGTGAGTCCAGAGCACAGAGCCGAGAGTCAGCCCCAAGCACAGAGCCAGGAGTGAGACCTGAGCACAGAGCCAGGAGTGAGCCCTGAGCACAGAGCTGGGAGTGAGCCCTGAGCACAGAGCAGGGAGTCAGCCCTGAACACAGAGCAGGGAGTGGGCCCTGAGCACAGAACCAGGAGTGAACCTCTGAGCACTGAGTCAAAAGTGAGCCCTGAGCACAGATCCCTGAGCACAGAGCTGGGAGTGACCCTGAGCACAGAGCCGGGAGCAGCCCACACATCACCGCCACCCCACTGACCCCGCCCCCGGTCCCCGCGGTGCAGCCGGGCCTTCCCAGGAGAGGCGCATCCGATGCTCTTCCCCATCAGAGGTACTAAGCACCGACTGAACAGCACCTGGCTCCCTCCGTGGCCGTGGGAGACTGGCCGCCCTGGCCTGCGCCCGGCTGCCCACCCGCGTCCAGCTGGCCTCCGTCCACCAGCGGGGCGGGGCCCGAGGGAGCCCGCGCGGCGCGGCGGCGGCGGGGAGTGGAAGAATTCTCCCCCGTTCCAGCGGAGCCCGGCGACCCCGCAGGCTGGATTTTTCCCCTTTCCCTGCAAAGTGGGAGGTTTCTCACATTTCCACCTTCTGGCTAATATTTTCTGGTAGCAATAAAAGGCAATTTCACACTTTTCTTTTTTTCCGACGGTCTCTGCCAGGGTGCGAGCAGAAACACAGCCTGGTATTCAAATAAAGGGGCTTCTGCTGTGGAGGGCGGCGGAGGCCAGCCCGTAAAACTTCAAACCCGACCTGCAGGCGGCCGGAGCAGGCCCCTCCGCACAGCCCGGCCGCCTCCACAGTGGCCGGCATCCCCCTCCCCACGACCCTGCCAGGGGCCAGAGACGCAGCGTTCCTGCCTCAGAGCCCAGGGCTGTCCCGGTACCATCTCGGGGCGAAGGGCAACACCCCCCCCCTTCTTCCCGCACCCCTGCGCCTTTTCCTGGATTCACATCACCCTCAATTTTCTTATTCCTGGAAAAGAATTACTCAGCCCTGAAGCTCTCCCGGTAACGAGACCCTCCCAGCCCTCTCCGGCTCAGCCGCACTCAATAAATCTTTTAAAATAGTAAAACCGAAAACAGGCTTTAAAAAAAAAAAAGAAAATGCCCCAAGACAATATCCTGTCTCTGGGCTTGAGGATTAGTGTTTGAAGGGGCGGTTTGGTGAGACCTTCCCGGCACAGGGCTCGCCCTTGGCTCCCGTCTGGGAGCCGGGACCCAGGCCCGCCTCCTGGGGCAGCAGGTAGACGGGGAAAGACCCTCAGCAATAAAACTTAGGTCAACAGAACTTCCGGAAGGAAGATCCTAAGAGGGACCCACCCTGTGGACACAGATAACAGACCTGATAAGACCTTCTGCTGACCCTGAGGAGGTTGGACCCTCCCCATGTAGACTGTAACACCGTCATCCCCGTCAGAGATTTGCTTGAGCGGGCACCAGTAACGTCTTCGTTGTGAGACTTGGTGTGACTGTTTTTGGCATATCGAATACACCACGGGGAGCTTGCCAGGCTCTGCCGTGCGGACGGGATACACTTGGTAGCTTGCGGGGCTCTCCGAGAGGGGCAGAGGAATCGAACCCAAGTTGGCCGCGTGCAAGGCAAACGCCCTACCCACTGTGCTGTCTCTCAGCCCCCCCTCAGGCCTCTCCCTTAATCTGATTAAAATGTGACCCAGCCCCAGAAGACTCCAGAACTTCCGGATCAAGACAACCAAGATCAAGAGCCTATAAAAGACACCTTGAACAAAGGAAGGGCGCGCATAGGCTGCCCGAGCCCGTGTGCTGCTTGCGCCCACGTGGCTGAGAACACGTGTGTGTCTGAGCACATGTGTCTCCCGCATCTCCCCTCTTGAGATGTGGACTTTCATGCTTCGTGTCTAATGCTGAGATGCGCCTTCGGGCTCTCTCCGCCCTTGGAGAAGCCGGCGGTCTCTCTCGAGCGCGTTATTCTCTCTCTCTCTCTCTCTCTCTCTCTCTCTCTCTCTCTCTCTCTCTCTCTCTTTCTCTCTTCCTCTCTCTCTGTCTCTCTGTCTCTCTGTCTCTCTGTCTCTGTCTCTCTCTTCCAAATAACCCTTCAAATAAAATCTATTTTACTTCACCGCTTGTCTACTCCTGAAATCCCTTTCTGCGAGCGAGACAAGAACCCAGTACCCCTGGGTCCCGGGTGGCAGAGGCGGACGGGGAGAAAGTGACCGTCTCCCTCCTCCCCCCTCACATGAGCCGCCCGTGGGGGCCCCCAACCTCAAGCTGAGCAGGGCCAGGACACTCTCCCCAGCATGATAGTCAGATTATTTGTCTCTTTTTTGGGGGTGGGGTGGGATTTGGGGTTCACACCTGCCAGTGCTCAGGGCTACCTCCGGGTTCTGTGCTCAGGGGTCACTCCAGTGCTACTCGGGTGAACACCCTTGACGCTGGGGGTCAAACCGGGTCGGCCTCGAGCACAGCAAGTGCCTTGGCCCCGGTGCTCTTTCTCCCAGTGCTCTTTCTCCCGCCGACTCTGGATTCTTATAGATATTCTGAGGCTGGTGCTGGAGGATAGCACAGTGGGGAGGGCGTTTGCCTTGCACGCAGCCGACCCTGGTTCAATTCCTTTGCCCCCCTCGGAGAGCCCGGCAAGCTACCGAGAGTATCCCGCCCACATGGCAGAGCCTGGCAAGCTCCCCGTGGCGTATTGGATAGGCCAAAAACAGTCACAACAAGTCTCACAATGGAGACATTACTGGTGCCCACTCGAGCAAATCAATGAGCAATGGGACAACAGTGATACCGTGATTCTGAGGCCGGATGGGGGGGCGGGAGGAGGCTAAGGGCACGTCCCGGCCTCTGCGTCCAGCCAAGAGGTGCTTCCCCGCACTTCAGAAGAGGAGGGAAATGGACACTGTGTGGAACAATGCTGCTTGTCTTTGTTTTTTGTGTGGTTTTTATTTTTTATTTTATTTTATTTTATTTTATTTTTGGGTCACACCCGGCGATGCACAGGGGTTACTCCTGGCTCATGCACTCAGGAATTACTCCTGGCAGTGCTTGAGGGACCATAAGGGATGCTGGGAATCGAACCCGGGTTGGCCCATGCAAGGCAAATGCCCTCCCCGCTGTGCTATCGCTCCAGCCCCTTTTGTGTTTTTTTCTTAAGGTTAATAAAATAGATCTATCAGTGTTCCCTCTCCACCCACTCCAGATAACCCCGGGGTGGCCACATGCTTCCAGAAGAAAAATCCAGGTACGTGGGATCTGGGACTAAGACGCCAGGCCATGTGTCAACAGGGGGACGGGCTGGCCCTTGGGGTCCCGGCTGCCACGCCCACGATCTGCCCCCGGGCTCCATCACGGCACATTCACTGCCTTGATCCAGACACTCGCGAGTGAATCTCAAAATGGATTATCCCCCTCCAGAGTCCCTGGACCCTAATCACACAAATTCTAGAATCCGGAGCACGGCCACTTTTGCGTCCTCACGACCTCTCGCGGTATTCCTAATAAGCGATAGAAGATAAATTATCCAGCACCTGCCCCGGCAGGCCGGCTTGAGGGGTGGCGGGACTCGTGCTGAAATGACGAAGGTCATCAACGAACGTGAACAACCTTATGAAAATAAAGTGATAGGAAGTAGAAGACATCACTGTCACCGTCATCACTGTCATCCCGTTGCTCATCGATTTGTTCGAGCGGGCACCAGTAACGTCTCCCATTGAGAGACCTATTGTTACTGTTCTTGGCATAGCCAATACGCATGGGTAGCTTGCCAGGCTCTGCCGTGCGGGCTCCATACTCTTGGTAGCTTGCCAGGCTCTCCGAGAGGGGTGGAGGAATCGAACCCGGGTCGGCCTCGTGAAAGGCAAACGCCCAACCGCCGTGCTGTCGCTCCAGCCCATAGAAAACATAATACAATAGAATTGCTCTTTTATGAAGGATGTTTCCATGCACTGCCTGGAGAAAGGGTGTAGAGCAAAGCACCTGCCCGGCACATGCCCCACCTGGGTCTGACCCCGGCCCACCTAAGGGCCCGGGGCATCTGCCTCGCCCTCAGCTCCTGGTGGGGAATCCGTCCAGCTGCAAGGACCCTGGCTCCCTCCTCTCCTTGCTGGGCCTCTTCTGGGCTGTCCCCAGGGGTGCCTGAGCCCTCCAGACCTCGAGGTCTGGAGAGGGAGGGAGGGAGGGAAGGAAGGAAGGAAGGAAGGAAGGAAGGAAGGAAGGAAGGAAGGAAGGAAGGAAGGAAGGAAGGAAGGAAGGAAGGAAGGAAGGAAGGAAGGAAGGAAGGAAGGAAGGAAGAAGATGGGAAGGAGGGAAGGAGGGAGGGAGGGAGGGAGGGGAAGAGTGGGGAAGAGAGAGGAGCGAGGGAGGAAGAGAGAGGGAGAGGGAGAGAGGAAGAGAGAGAGAGAGGAAGAGAGGGAGAGTGAGCACTGCTTCCTTCTTCCCTCTTTCTGTCCCCGGAACTTTCTGCGCCCAGTGGCGGGGGCTTCCTTCTTTGCTTCTCCCCCGCTGTCTCCTCCCGCCCTCTCCGGACGGGGTGGGGAGCTTTCCGGCACAGGTGTGTTCACGGGCCATCAGATAAATCCGTGTATCTGCTCTCCACCCACCCGCCTCCTCATCCCCACCAAACTCTTCTTTTCCCTCTTCCTGGTTCTGGCCCCACCTGGCAGTGCTCAGGGTCCCCTCCCGGCAGTGTTTCGGGGACCGCCCTGGCGGGCTGGGCACATGCAGGGCCAGGGCCTTGGCCCCTGCTCGCTCTGGGGGCCCAACCTCTTTCTTTTCTTTTCTTAAAATTTCTTTTGTAAAGTCGTCCACAATATTTGATGACATTTACTACTCCAACACCCACCCCAGCACCACGACACCTTCCCACCACCATCTTTGGGACGTTTCCATCCCGAACCCCAATCCCTGCCCCAAAGCACCACCGGAATAATTTCTTTTGTATTGTCTGTTACGAAAAACACTGAAAATGCTACCAAAAGTCTCCTTGGAGGAAGGGGAGTGAAGATTGCTGCCTTCCACCCTTCTGTAAGAGATCACGGACGTGTTGTTAGCGGTCAAGCCTCGCGTGACAAAGCTCTTTGTGAACGCATCCCCGTCCCCGTGTCTATCTGTCTGTCTGTCTGTCTGTCCGGGCCCTGAGCGGAGGGAGCGGACTGCAGGGTGACACGCGTGGACCCTTCTTCGCACCCAGAGGGTCTTCCCCGCCCAGCTGCTCTCCCGCCAGCCCCCTCCCCCCGGCCTCCTGCCCCTCCCCCCGCTTAGCCGCCCACCCCCTCAGCTCAGTCTGAGACTCGCTCTCCCCTGGCAGAGGAACAGATTCCTCCCTGTGGGGAGCAAGACTGCAGACCACCCGGGCTCTGGCGTGGAGCAGGATTCGTGGTGTCCCTGGCGGCTGTGACCAGGGGCTTTGCGATTTCACCTTTGTCGCTTCCCCTCAGAAACTTAGGGCTCCCCGGGCTAGGAGAGGCCGGGAGGAGGGAGCCCCTCTCTCCGGGAAGCCGCCCCGAGTGTCCTGACTCTGGCCAACACAGGAAGCTAAGACACTTTGGCCCTGAGGAGGCCGCTGGCCCCTGTCTGGACAGGGCGGCTCAGTGGGGATGGCCCAGGGGTGACCAGTTCAGCTTCTAGTCTCCCTGCTCTTCATGACGCTAGAATACATGCCTTCAACAACGTTTGCCTGGAATTTTCTGCATAAGAAATGTTGGTTTGGGGCCGGTGCGATAGCACAGCGGGGAGGGTGTTTGCCTTGCACGTGGCTGACCTGGGTTTGATTCCCAGCATCCCATATGGTCCCCTGAGCACCGCCAGGGGTGATTCCTGAGTGCAGAGCCAGGAGTAAGCCCTGTGCATCGCCGGGTGTGACCCAAGAAGAAATAAAATAAAATAAAATAAAAATGCAAGCAAAAAAAAATGTGGGGCTGGAGAGATGGTCAAGGTGTTAAGACCCTTGTCCTGTGTGCAGCTGACCTAGGTTTGATCTCCTGGCACTGCCTGGGGTCCCTCAAGCACTTCTGGGTGCCAGGAGTCAGCCCTGAGAACTCCCGCTGTGGCCCCCAAAGCAAACAAGTACACAGTACGGGAGCAATAAACGGCCAAAGGGCGGGGCTGGAGCGATAGCACAGCGGGGAGGGCGTTTGCCTTGCACGTGGCCGATCCGGGTTTCATTCCCAGCATCCCATATGGTCCCCCGAGCACTGCCAGGAGTGATTCCTGAGTGCAGAGCCAGGAGTAACCCCTGTGCATTGCCGGGTGTGACCCAAAACAAACAAACCAAAAAAAAAAATGAAATAATGGTTTCCTGTGTGTTCCTCAGTTGTCCATAGTCACCCATGAGTGTGCGTGATTTCCTGAGAAAGGACTCGCATATGTCAGAGACGTGAAGACAGTGCTCCACTCAATAGCCACTCCTAGCTGGTGTCCACGGGGCCTGGCCATGTCAGGTCACTGTAGCCACTGTTATTCCACACCCTTCATCCCCCATGTTCCTTGGTGCCAGCCTCCTCCAATCACCTTCTAAAACACCTGGTTCTCTGCAGCAGGCTAGCCAGACGCATTTTATTATGAGAAGACGTACACGTATGGCAGAATTAAAAAAAAAAAAATAAAAGTTCCTCCAAATATTCGCACAGCTTCAGTTCCGCCAGAGCAGGAACATGTCCGATGTGGGCTTCATTACCCCTCTCTGCTCCTCCGTCAGCTGATCTATTTGGGGGGAGGGTGGGCACACCCAGGGGTGCTCAGGGTCACTCCTGGCAGGCTTGGAGGACCAAATGGGGTTCGGGGGACCAACTCAGCAGGCGAAAGCCCCCTGTGGCCCCCTCACTGTCCTCTTGCTCTGGCCCTGCCTTATCTTTTGATCTTTCAAAGCCAAGTGCTGAGGGGCTGGAGTGATAGCACAGCGGGGAGGGCGTTTGCCTTGCACGCGGCCGACCCGGGTTCAATTCCCAGCATCCCATATGGTCCCCTGAGCACCAACAGGGGTAATTCCTGAGTGTAGAGCCAGGAATAACCCCTGTGCATTGCCGGGTGTGACCCAAAAAAAGCAAAAAAAATAAATAAATAAAGAAAGAAAAGCTAACTGCTGACACCACCCTCTTCCTCCCACACCTGACTCTGCAGCCGTTAACTTGATTCTGCCCTTGACGGTTTTTCTTGTGCCATAAAACCCTATGACTCGCTTCCCCGCTGTTTAGGCAGATAATTCTGCCCTTGAACTGAGGCTCCATCACCCACCGTCTGAGGGATTCAAGTCCCTCCCGAAGTTTCCTGAGTTTTCGGCGACTCGGCCCTTTCCCTCCCCAGGGGGGGTCTGCCCTGGGCTTGGCTGCGTGCCAGGCCGCGGCCTCTCACCTGGGCTCGCTCCAGCCCCAGCACCCGCTGTTCTGCTCGCCTCCCCCGGGAGCCCCTAATTGGAGAGCAAGCTAAGTCCATCTCTGTGGTGACTGGACAGCTCCCCCAGACGCGGTGTTTGAGGGTCGGTCCCATCACGCGGGGAGTGAAACCAGGCCAGCCACACGCAGACCAGGCGCCCGAACCCTGCCCTCGATGCGGGCAGGAAGGTGAGGGAAGGGCCCCCACATCACGGCAGTGAAATATCTGGAAGTAGCAAAGCCGCCAGTCCTAAGCCTGACCAGTCGGCCCTAAGGATACTGGACCCCTCCGGCAGAAAGAGCACTGTCGTCCCACTGTTCATCGATTGGCTCCAGCGGGCGCCCGTAACGTCTCCATGGTGAGACTTGTCATGACTGTTTTTGGCATATCGAATACACCATGGGGAGCTTGCCAGGCTCTGCCGTGCGGGTGGGATACTCTCAGGAGCTTGCCGGGCTCTCTGAGAGGGATGGAGGAATCGAACCCGGGTCAGCCTCGTGCAAGGCAAACGCCCTCCCCGCTGTGCTATCCTATCGCTACAGGAAGAGCCTGAAGGAAATTGCTGAGGACCCTCGATTCCTTCCTTAGTCGATTCGCCCTCAGCTGGCCCAGACCAGAGGGGGCCAGACCCGGCCTCCGAGGGAAGCTCCCACAGGAGCGAACGTCAAGAGAAGGAGTTTCCCAGCCGCCCGCGCCCAGCTCCAGCCCTTGGCAGCAGCCCTGGCGCAGACTCGGGCCTGGTCAGAAGCCCCCGCGGGGGCAGGTTGGGAAACCCTGTGAAGGCCACTAGGACAAAGGAAGGGCCAGTTGCTGCCTGAACCCACGTGCCGCCTGCGCCCACGTGGCCGAGCACATGCGGGGCCTGAGCACACGTGTCGCCCGCATCTCCCCTCTTGAGACGTGGACTTCCATGGTCTCGTGTCTAATGCTGGGGGGTGTGTAGGGCTCTCTCCGCCTCTCCGCCTTGCAGAAGCCCGGGTCCTCTCTGGAGCACATCTCTCCCTCTCTCTCTCTCTCTCTCTCTCTGTCTCTCTGTCTCTGTCTCTCTCTCTCTGTGTCTCTCTGTCTCTCTGGCTCTCTCTGTGTCTCTCTCTGTCTCTTTCTCTGTGTCTCTGTGTCTCTCTCTGTTTCTCTCTGTCTCTCTGTCTCTCTCTCTCTGTGTTTCTCTCTGGCTCTCTCTGTGTCTCTCTTTGTGTCTCTCTCTGTCTCTCTCTCTGTCTCTCTGTCTCTCTGTCTCTCTCTGTGTCTCTCTGTGTGTCTCTCTTTGTGTCTCTCTCTGTGTCTCTGTCTCTCTGTCTCTCTCTGTCTCTCTCTGTTGCTCTCTCTGTGTCTCTCTCTGTGTGTCTCTCTGTCTCTTTCTCTGTGTCTCTGTGTCTCTGTTTCTCTCTGTCTCTCTGTCTCTCTCTGTGTGTCTCTCTCTGTCTCTTTCTCTGTGTCTCTGTGTCTCTCTCTGTCTCTCTGTCTCTCTTTGTCTCTCTCTGTGTCTTTCTCTATCTCTCTCTGTCTCTCTCTGTGTCTCTCTCTGTCTCTCTCTGTGTCTCTGTCTCTCTCTGTCTCTTTCTCTGTCTCTCTCCCGCACCCC
The DNA here is from genome assembly GCF_027595985.1 of Sorex araneus. NCBI lineage: Eukaryota > Metazoa > Chordata > Mammalia > Eulipotyphla > Soricidae > Sorex > Sorex araneus. The sequence continues at coordinate 2,675,258 of NC_073303.1, forward strand.
TTCCCTCACTTCCTTTCCCTCCTTTCCCTTCCTAAAAACCTCCAAATAAAATCTGTTTCACTTCACTGCTCTTCTACTCCTGAAATCCTTTGCTGCGAGGCGAGATAAGCCCCCAGTTATCCTGGGTCCCGGGTGGCAGAGGCGGACTGGGAGAAAGTGACCGTCTCTCTCCTCCCTGCCTCACATAAGCCACCCGTGGGGGCCCCACAGGCTTCAAACTCTCCAGCACCAATAAGGGACTATCTAGAACTTTCCATGGCCAAGCTTGTTGCTGCTGTGGCTTTTTATTTCTATTTTGCTGTGAATCTGGTTACTCATGTGTATTTTCTACAGCGGGAAATTCTTTATTTTTTTAAATTTATTTTTATTTTTTATTTTTTTGCTTTTTGGGGTCACACCTGGCAATGCACAGGGGTTACTCCTGGCTCTGCACTCAGGAATCACCCCTGGCGGTGCTCGGGGGACCATATGGGATGCTGGGATTCGAACCCGGGTCGGCCACATGCAAGGCAAACGCCCTCCCCGCTGTGCTGTTGCTCCAGCCCCTACAGCAGGGAATTCTGAATACAACTGGCCGAACTCAACACCTTTATTGCAAACCACAACACCTAATCAGAGAGAGAGAACAAAAGGGAAGACCCTGCCATAGTGGCAGGGTGGGGAGGGGGGGAGGGATGTTGGGTTTACTGGTGGTGGAGAATGGGCACTGGTGAAGGGATGGGTTATCGAACTTTGTATGGGGGAAACATGAGCACAAAAATGTATAAATCTATAACTGTACCCTCAAAAAAAAAAACTCCATGAGGACTGAAAAAAAATTTAAAAAAAATTAAAAAATAGAAAAAAAAATGAATACAACCGGCGGAGAACACGGTTAGGCAGGATGAGGAAAGGGGCAGGAAGATGTCCCTGAGCCGGGTGCCCTCCCGCGGCATATTCACTCGTGAGCCACCGCCTGCCCTGCGGCAGAGCTACTGGAACAGGACTTTGAAGTTTCCCGCCAAGATTCAGCCCAGGGCACGCGGGTTCGGCTGCTCTCCGCTGGGGGGACGGAGAGGCACACGCGCAACTGCACGTCTGCGGAGCCCGCACACCCCCCACTCCACTCTTCCCCGGGTCCCTCCACTCGTGAAGACTCTGCTCCGACCCAGGTGAGCCCGTGAGAGGCTCCTGCAGGAAATGCTCATCTCCTGTGCTCACGTCTGCTCCAAGTTTGGGCCCAGAGGGACGGCAAGGCCGAGAGGGGCGGAATTGTTCAACTGACCAGGAGTTTCCACTCACTCTGTTTCGCTGTTTCATGCCTTTCCCCCTTGTTCTTCCCCAAAACTCTCTTGAAGGTCGGTGCCGAGTCCCAGAGACGTTCAAATAAACATCGAGTGTGTAGGTGACATTCCGAGCACAGCCGTGCGGACTATATGCTACTGTGAACCCAAGCCTTCCTGATTCCCAGGGCCCTCCGCGTGCCATGAATCAGCCCTTTGTTTAAAATCCCACTCCTCTCCTCCCCCACCAGGCTCGCAACAGAAAAGGTGGGCGGTGACCTCTGAAAATTCCCATTTTCAGAGCACAGGGCCTAGGGCATTTGCCTTGCACGCAGCCGGCCACATTCAATTCCCGGCACTGCAGATGGTCCCCTGAGTCCCTCCAGGAATGAGCCCTGAGCACAGACTCAGGAGTCTGCCCTGAGCACTGCTGCGTGTGGCCCCAAAGCCAACAAACATAAAAGATTCCAGGGTGGCGAGTAAGGGGTCGCAGGTGACAGAGATCAGGATGGTGTGTATAGACAGAGACAGCAAAGGGGCACTCTCGTCCACCAAACTGGACAGAGATCGGCGTAGGAACAAGTCCAGGCCACCGTCCACTGGACGGGACAGATGCTCAGAGACAGGACTGGGACGTCATAATCTGGATCAGGCAACAAGGGACAAGAAGAGGTACATCACATATGCGGAACGGAGAGGCGGGGACACTGGGGAGGGATGTGACATGTCTAGGAGTCGGCAACATGAAGGCGCTTCTTTAAACTGAGTTTTCTTTTGTCTTTAAAAAAATTTTGGGGGGGGGCTGGAGCGATAGTACAGCGGGGAGGGCGTTTGCCTTGCACGCGGCCGACCCGGGTTCGATCCCCGGCATCCCATATGGTCCCCGGACACCCCCAGGAGTAACTCCTGAGTGCAGAGCCAGGAGTAACCCCTGTGCATTGCCAGGTGTGACCCAAAAAGCAAAAAAAAAAAAAAATTTTTTTTTTAAATTGAATCACCATGATAGATCAGTACAAAGCTGTTCACGGGTTCATGGTTGGGTTTCAGCCATAGAATGTTCCACACCCGTCCCTCCACCAGGGAGCACTTCCCAGCCTTTAATGAGAATTTCAACGACTTCCAACATTCGCTCCTTGTCCGGGGTGCTCGTTTCCAGCTGCGACTGTCATCCTGGTCCCTTCTCTCCCTCAACTCCTCTCCGTCCCCCACTCACTTGTCCAGCCACTGACCGATCCCCCTGGCCTGTTTTCCCTGGCCTTGGGTATCAATCTCGTACTATTTTTCTTTTTCTTTCCTTCTTTTCTTTCTTTCTTTCTTTCTTTCTTTCTTTCTTTCTTTCTTTCTTTCTTTCTTTCTTTCTTTCTTTCTTTCTTTCTTTCTTTCTTTCTTTCTTTCTTTCTTTCTTTCTTCCTTCCTTCCTTCCTTCCTTCCTTCCTTCCTTCCTTCCTTCCTTCCTTCCTTCCTTCCTTTCTTTCTTTCTTTCTTTCTTTCTTTCTTTCTTTCTTTCTTTCTTTCTTTCTTTCTTTCTTTCTTTCTTTCTTTCTTTCTTTCTTTCTTTCTTTCTTTCTGCTTTTTGGGCCACACCTGGCGATGCACAGGGATTGCTCCTGGCTCTACACTCAGGAATCACCCCTGTTGGTGCTCAGGGGACCCTATGGGATGCTGGGAATCGAACCCAGGTCGGCTGCATGCAAGGCAAACGCCCTCCCCGCTGTCGCTCCAGCCCCCTAGTTTTCTTTTTATATACCACGCATGACTGCCGTGATTCTGCGGCTGTCCCTCTCCCTCCCACTCGTGCATTTCACGCACACGACCCTCCCCATGTCCGTCCACTTCTAGGCAAATTTCGTGACTTCATTTTCCCTCACAAAGCAGTGAACTGATTCTTGTCAGCAAATCTTTCATCCTGGTCCTCTGGGGCCCAGGAACCCAGAAATAAATTCACGTCGGCCCTAGGACACTGGGAACCGTCAGGCCGGGAGGATTTCCAAACCGAGTCACTGGGGAGGGGTGGTGTGGAGACAGGGCCTTCGCAGGGACGTGAGTGGTGACACGGTTAACGCTTCGCCAGCCCGGAAGGCTCAGGCCCCGACTACGCCTTGACCCCGTAGGAGGAAGTGGCATACCGGCTTCTGGAAACTGTCAATGCAGAATTACTTCCTCCAACTGGAGCCAGGGCTTGGGCGGCCAAGCTCAATCCATCGCCGCCCCTATTTGCTGAGTAAACTGTGAGTAAACTTGAAGCAATGTACTTCACTTCCCGATGCACGGGTATTGCTCTCTAGAAAAAGGAGACGTTTCCTACCACTCACGGTTGTAGGAGAAAAATAAAACAACACGTTTAGCCTCTTTTTGTTGTTGTTGTTTTAATTTATTTTTATTTGGGGGCCACACCTGGCATTGTTCATGGGCTATACCCTGATTGGTCCTTAGAGGCCATTTTTATAAAAAAAATTTTATTTTATAAAGTAGTTCACAATATTTCATTAAATGTAATATTCAAACACCAATCCCACCACCGTGACACCTTCCCACCACCATATTTCAGGTGTTTCCATCCCGAACCCCAGCCCCTGCCCCCAAAGCAGAACCGAAATAATATATTTTGCATTGTTTGTTGTGAAAAACGGCTGAAAATGCTGTGAAAAAGAATCCTTAGAGGGAAAAAGGGTGAGGATTGCTGTATTTCCCCCAGGGGCCATTGAGCCCTTCTGGAAGAGATCACTAACATGTTGTTAGAGGCTGGGCCTTGTGTGCTTTTACATATATGTGTGTGTGTGTGTGTGTATATATATATACACATATGTAAAAAAAGAAAATTCCCTCTAGGGTTGGCTGCCTCCTGCTTGAGCTCCACCTCCCGTGGGGCAGGACTCGCGGGGTGGGCAGGGGGGTCCTGTGAAGTGTCCAGGAACAGGTTCATTCATGGGTGAGGCTCGCCCCAAGCTCGTGGAGAGCAGCCTTGACCTTTTGACCTTGGCGGCGGTTGAGTCCTGGAGGTTTTTGGTAGCCCGGGCTGGACCCCCTGGGGCGGGGAGGGCTCTCACCGTCCCCCTCCGAGGCGCCCCGAGACAGCCTGGCGGGGGTCTGGCTGGGTACAGCCTTTGGCCCTGGGCCGCCAAACTTTCCTGTGCTAGACAGACGCCAGGTTCTGGTCTCTGGATTTCCCCAGAGACCCAGCTGGACGCCATGTCTTTCTTCTTTTCTTCACAGTCTAGGGCCTTTGTCCACTCCTGTCCCTCAGGGGGCTGTGGCCAGGATGCCGTTTCTTCAGAACACGTAGTTCTTTTTTTTTGGACGAGGGAGAGGAATCTTGATGGAGGTTCGGGCCCCACATGGCTGTGCTCTGGGATTACTCCCAGCTCTGTGCTCAGGACTCACTCCTGACCGTGCTCGGGGGACCAACACTACATGATCCCTCGGGCACCACGCAAAGTGCTCATCACGCGGAGCTGGGGGCAGAGGCAAGAGAGAACCTGCAACTTCCTCAGGGAAGACCTGCAGGAGGGCAAAAGGCGTATGAAGAGACCCAGGCATCACTTTTCATGGAGGAAGAGCAAACCGAGGCAGCCATAAGAGAAGCCAGGAAAGGCAGACAGGACAGCAAGACGCCACCCCACGCTCGAGACCCCGGCACACACAGGAACAGAGACAGCTAGTGTTCACATGGACGGGGTAGAAAGGGACCCTCGTTCACTGCTGATGGGGACGTCACCTGCTCCAGTCTTTTTGGAAAACAAGACGGACACTTTCCAAAACACCAGGAATGAAGCTATGACCCAGCAAAATTTCTTCTTGGCGCCTACCCCCAAGGACACCAAAACCCTATTCAGGAAAGACACATGCTCACCACAGCACCCTGCACGGGAGCCAAGGAACGGAACAACCCAAATGTCCACGACTAAATAACTGGAGGGAGAAACTAACACAACGAAATACTCCTCGACTTTAAGAAAAGATGAGGGGCTGCAGCGATAGCACAGCGGGGAGGGCGTTTGCCTTGTATGCGGCCGGCCTGGGTTCGATTCCCAGCATCCCATATGGTCCCTTGAGCACCGCCAGGAGTAACTCCTGAGTGCATGAGCCAGGAGTAACCCCTGTGCATCGCCAGGTGTGACCCAAAAATAAAAAAGAAAGAAAGAAAAGATGAAATGGAGCCAGCGGTTGCTACACGGACGGCTCTGGAGAGAATCATGCTGAGTGAAATTAGTTGGGAAGAGAGGGGCAGACACAGAACAGCCTCCTGCATGCGCAGGGAATTAAGAGATTAAGTAGGATGGCCGACGGGCTCCTGGAGTGGGACCTTCAGAGAAAGCACAAGAGGAAGCAGTTCTTGGTCAGCCTGACCCCCCGGAAGGTGGACAGCCTGAAGACGTGGGGGGCGATGTAGGCAGGCAGGGAGACAGCGCAGGGCCCCCCAGCAATGAAATTGCTGGGAAATACAGCCGCCCGGGTTTACCATGAAGTTTCTGGGAGGTAAAGTCCTAAGGCGGACCCGCCTTGTGGATACCGCAAGCAAGCGCTGAGAAGCCCTTCTCCAGCAGCGGACCCTGAGGGGACCGGACCCCTCCCCGCGAAGGGGCCCGAAGGAAAATCCTCCAGACCCCTCAACCCCCTGCCTTGATCCGATTATCTTTTGGGGTTCAGCCCAAAGAAGGCTCCAGAACACTCCAGACCAAACCCGAAAAGATCATCCCTATAAAAGCCCGTCCCGAGACCCGTGGAGGCTCTCTCCGCCTTTGGAGAAGCCCTCTCTCTCTCTCTCTCTCAAGCGCTTTTTTCTCTCCCTCCTGCCCCTTAAAAGCCCCCAAATGAACTCTGTTCTCCTTCACTGCTCGTCTCACTCCTGAAACTCTCCCGCGAGGCCAGACGAGAAGCCGGTGACCCAGGGTGAGGCCGGGGTGACTCTCCTTTCCCGCAAGGAGCAGTTCCCGCCCCAGCCCGAGTCCGTGGCTCCCGAGGAATCAGTGGCGGGGACCGACTCCCGTGCCGGGAAGAACAAGAGGTCCCCGGGTGTGGCCGGCGGCCAGCTGGCGGGGCTGGACGGACTCTGGCCCGCGCCTCGCGGGGACTCATGGCTGGCTGCCTTTCGCAGTCCCCGCCTTCCCAGAGGGCCTCGGCCTGGCAGAGGTGGGCCCTGAGATAGTGGCCGTCTCTCTCCCCCCTCAGCCGCACATAAGCCCCCCATGGGCGGGGGCGGGGGGCGGGGGGCACCTATCTCAGGGGGGTGAAGTTCAGATGCTGAGTCCATCGGGGGAGCGTGATGTGATGCTCCGAGGGGCCACTCCCTGGAAGCGGACCCTGGGCCCTCGGCAAGTGCCGCCTGCCATCCAGTGTCATCAGTGGGGTCCCCACAGCTGTGCACACGCCTTGAGGTGACCGCTGTCCAGCCTGCCAGGACGGGAGGGGTGTGGACCTTCAGTACAAGATTCAGCGTGGGGTTTTAACTGTCTCTAAATTGTTTCTCACATTAAAAAAAAAAAAGACGAGGGGGCTGGAGCAATAGCACAACGGGTTGGGCGTTGGCCTTGCACGCAGCCTACCCGGGTTCGATTCCCAGCATCCCATAGGGTCCCCTGAGCACCGCCAGGAGTAATTCCTGAGTGCATGAGCCAGGAGTAACCCCTGTGCATCGCCAGGTGTGACCCAAAAAGCAAAAAAAAAAAAAAAAAAAAAGACGAGACCCAAGCGGCGGCACACGAATGGCTCCTCCGTTCCTGAGTGACCGTGACCCCGGAGGCCCACTAACTACTTTCGGCGCCCAGCGGCCTCTTGCAGAAATGCATCTAGACTGTGAACTAAGCTATGGCCTCTTGCCGCCCCGGGAAGGGAAAGGTTTTTCTCTCTCGGCCTTTCCTTTCGCCAGTGGCGTGGTGACCCCATCTTATAAGGCCACTAAGCAGAGGGACGAGCTTGCAGCGATGCAACTTCAGGCAGAGATTTCTCTGGCCTAAGTTACTAAATACCAGAAATCCAAAACCGCACGGCCGCTGTTGCGGCCACGTGACCTCATATGCTCTTCATTCCCAGCAATGGAAAGCAAATTATCAAATGATGCCTTTTTGGTAGGTCTGATTCTTGGGGGGAAATTCCAAATAATCTTAGCGAATTTTCTGTTGAAATATTGAATTTAATCAAAGTAAAGAGAGAGAGAGATTAAAGTGAAAATCAGCAGCTACACAGGTCGGGGGAGGGGAGGGATGGGAGGTATACTGGGGTTCTCGGTGGTGGAACATGGGCACTGGTGAAGGGATGGATGTTCGATCATTGTATGACTGAGACTTAAGCCTGAAAGCTTTGTAATTTTTCTCATGGTGATTCAATTAAAAAATAAAAAAATTTAAAAAGAAAGAAAGACAATAGAATAACCATGGCCCAAAGGTAACAAAAAACAGGGAAAGTGGGGTGTGTGTGCGAGTGTGTGTGTGTGTGGTGGTGGAGGAAGGCGGGGATTAAACAGAGGGGAAGTACAGGCAACCGGGGTTGGGGGGGGAAGATGGCCACCATAACTGTATATATATGTTTTATTTTATTTTATAAAGTTGTTCACAATGCTTCATTACATTTAATATTCAAACCTCAATCCCTCCACCGTGCGCCTTCTCCCCACCGTCGGAGCAAAGTGTGTGAAGATTGTTGTATTCCGTCCTGGAGCCGTTAAGCCCTGGTGTAAGAGATGACAAACATGTATGTTAAGCCCAAACACACGTGTGCTACTCTTGGCACATCCGTGGGGTGGAGTAGGAGAGGTTGCGCCCGCATTTGCCCGTGAGTATATCATAAACCAGAATGCCTGGACCGAGTGAGGAGACGGCCTGGGGGCAGTTCTGATATGCAGTGAGTCCAAGTGTCCCCTCTGCTGTCCTGCCTCTTGGGGTCCAGCAGGGGTGACGAACGTCTGGCTCTTGTTTGTGTAACTTCACAGGGTATCTCAGGTGTCATATTTTGATGGGGGGGCCCGGGGGGGCTACCATGAGGTGCTTGAGAGATTGAGGGGTGCTACCAGCAGGTCTTGGCCACCGGACAGCAGCTCACTGCCGGTGAGACTGTCCTGGGAGCTGGCTGGGCACGCCCTGCCCACCTGCTGCTGTGGTCAGCGCGCCTGGACAACGGCTGACTCAACCGCCTCCACTTCCATCCGTCCCGATCGCCTTCCTGGCCTTCCTGCTTTTCCCCGAGGTTCCCAGAGGGGCAACTGGATTTGGGGGTGGGAGGGTTACAGTTTGACTCAGATCTTGGGGTGCATGACCCCAGAACCACAGCCAGGGATTATTCAGTGGTTCTCATCCTTGTCACTCCCAAATAGAGTCTTTGCCTGACACTCAGGGGACAATCCAGACAGAGCCCGGCACTCTTGGCCGCCCCCTCCACCCCCATCCCCATCCCACCCCCGGGAATTCCTCTCAGAGGAGGAAGGACTCTTTCCGGACTGAGGAGAGGGGCATTGAAAAAAATCACGGGCCCTTGGGTTTGGAGAGACAGGGTAGGGGTGAGTCACTGGCCTGCACATGGCCGTGGAGGCCTTGACCCCAATTTAAATGACTGACATTGAATATAGTCCCCTGAGTGTGTAAACACACACAACAAAGAAGGGGCACTGCACCGGGCACAGGGCAGTGGTGCTCTATCTCTCCCGCCGCCCGCGTTCGGTAGTCTCTAGCCGCTTCCCCCACCCCGGGGAGGTTGATGGCGATGATGAGGCAGGCGAAGGAAGGAATGGAGCCAGGCCGGTTGGTCTCAGTTGCAGTTTATTCCATTCCCATCTCCGTTCCCCTCTGAGTCTCCTCCTGCTTCTCCCTCCCCCATCCTACTTCATTCTCCTTCTCCTCTGGGTCTGGATCTCGATCTGTCTGGGACTGGCCCCCAGCCCACTCTCACAGCCTAGTTAAATCCCCCAGCACGAGGGGTTGGGGCTTACACATAGGTGTGGTCACCATCAATAGGGGTAAAGTTCTTTCCCTCAGGGGATGCTTCTTCTAGGACAGATTCTCTTTCAGCAGGACACGCACCCAAGAGTGGAATCCCATGGGTGTGTTTCTCCTCTCCTTGTCCAACTAACATATAAGTATTCATATTATTAATCATTTTGTATGGACACAGCAAGAGATGCATTAAGCTTATAGAATTGCTCTCCTGGAGTTATCTCAATCTCAGACTACAGTGCTCAGGCCAGATTAGTCTTTCCTATGTCTAGCAGGGCCCTAGTCTCGTCGTTGCTTTTGGATCATGACATGACATGTCCATGACCAAGCTCTTAACATATAGTTAAGCATTAGGCACTTTGGCCAGGCCCATCTCGATGCCAGGGTAGCACATAACTCACCGCTTGCCCTGGGTCCGTCCCGTCCCTCGTCGGGACCCTGATTTTGGGGGTGCTAGGAAGTAAGGGCAGCTGAGGCTTAAGTCAAGAAGGCAGATGCCCAGGAGTGAATAATATTTGAAGCCAATTAAATCCTAAGTTATAAAAGCATATTAACAACTGTCTTTCTTTGCCCATACAAAAAGGACCTTGCTTTAAAGAAAACTATTCAAAAGACATGAGGAGAGAAGCAAGGCAATATTAACATACAATACAAGTTCAGTGTCCTAGAAAGGTCTGACCTTACAATTTAACAGAGTCTGATTAGGGGGAAAAGATGATTAACTAGTCGGGGAAGAGAGCATAGAGAAGTGGTTACAGACAAAGGAATGGGAGTGACTCAGGAGCACTTTGATGGGTGTGGCCCGATATACCTAAGCTCCATGTGGCAAGGAGAACAGGACATAGCAATGTTCTCTTAAAATGTTTAGAGATTATTACCAGATAAACCTAAACTCTGTGGCAAGGGAGAAAGGACAAACCGATGATATCCTATACACCTGAGCACTGCCAGGAGTCGCTCCTGAGCACAGAGCCAGGAAGAACCCCTGAGCACTGCTGGGTGTGGCCCAGCCTCGTCCCCCACAAGACACAATAAATCCAAAAGGGCTGGAGAGCGCAGGAGTTATGGCTTTGCATGCAGCAGAACCAGGTTTGATCCATGGTTCCTGAGCACTGCCAGCTGAGGCTCTGAGCACCTATGGGTGCAGTCCCTGGCACCTCTGGGTGCTGCCCAGGGAACCCCAGCACTGTGGGGCCTGAGCACTGGCTCACTGGCCGTAGGACAAGGCTCAAGAGGGACCGGGTCTTCTCCGCACTGCTTGGGACCCCCTCAAGTCTGTGGGCTCAGAATTCTCCACGCTACTTCCTGTAGGGGGTCTAACAGAGTCTGGGACACAGGATTCGGGGCTGGGCCTTCCTGCCCCCAGTCTTCCCTGTTACCCCCATGGTGGGGTGGAGACCCCCCGCTGGATATATGGGGACAGGAAGGTCACAAATTAGCTCCACTGGTCTGGCCCGGCCTGGGAGAGATGACAGTTACGGCAGCGTCTTGAATCTGTTCACTGGGTCCAGCAAATGGGTCAAGATGACTGGTCTGGGGGCTGGAGCAATAGCACAGCGGGTAGGGTGTTTGCCTTGCACGCGGCTGACCCGGGTTCAATTCCCAGCATCCCATATGGTCCCCTGAGCACCGCCAGGAGTAATTCCTGAGTGCATGAGCCAGGAGTAACCCCTGTGCATTTGCCGGGTGTGACCCAACCCCGCCCCCCCGCCAAAAAAAAAAAAAGATTACTGGTCTGAAGAATCTGGAAAAAACCCGAGTGCCCGATAACAGATGACTGGTTAAAGAAAACTTTGGTACATCTACACAATGGAATACTATGCAGCTGTTAGAAAAGATGAACTCACAAAATCTGCATACAAGGGGATCAACATGGAGAGTATCCTGCTAAGTGAAATGAGTCAGAGAGAGAGGGACAGACACAGAAGGACTGCACTCATTTGTGGAATATAAAGTCACAGAATGGGAGAGTAACACCCAAGGATAGTAGAGACTAGGGCCAGGAGGGTCGCTCCATGGCTTGGAAGCCGGCCTCACATGCTGGGGGAAAAGGCAGCTCAGACAGAGAAGGGACCACCAAGTAGAGGGTGCTGGGAGGGGCCGCTCGGGGTGGGAGATGAGGGCTGAAAGTAGACGATGGACCGAACATGATGGCCACTAAGTACCTGTATTGCAAACCACAACACCCAAAAGGAGAGAGAGAGAGAGAAAGGGAATGTGTCTGCCACAGAGGAGGGGTGGAGGGATGGGGTGTGGCGGGAGGGATGCTGGGAACATTGGTGGTGGACAATGGGCATTGGTGGAGGGATGGGTCCTTGGTCATTGCATGACCGAAACGGGATCACGGAAGTTTGTAAGTCCGAAACTATCTCACTGTGATTCGCTAAAAAAAAAAAAAAAAAAAAAAAAAAAAAAAGATTCCTGGTCCGAGAATCCTGAGAATTTGCAAAGCAAGGCTGGTAAGGCCTCACCCTCAGTCACTGATGATGCACCAGGAAGTGGCACGTTTCCCTCGGCCGTCACTCGGGTCTGCTGCCCCGGGTCAGCCAACCGGGCCCGGCACTGTCGCTGGCCTCATCGCGTGTTACCGGGACTCACTTTCCTCGTGGAAGGCTGTCGGGATGTCACCGAGGAAGGGGTGGGGGTGTGTCTGTGTTCTCAGATCAGGAGGGGAAGAGCTAAAAATACAGGCGAGGCAGGTACAGGGATTCCTACCCTCCCCCCACCCCCCTTTAAGCCAGGAATGAGGAAAACAGGTCGGCTGACTACACAGCCAGCACCACTCCCTCAGTCTCTGCCCCTGGGCACTGTCACTTCAGAAATGAAGGGGGGGTGGGTCAGAGGGTGGGTCAGAGGGTGGGTGGGGGGGTGCAGAGGGTGGGTCAGAGAACTTTCCCACCTCACAGACTTCCTGGTCCCAAAGGAATTGGTCCGACAACCACCAAATACACAACCGGGGGTGAGGGAGGCCCAGGAGGTGGCTTTAGGTGTCCAGTACCGGGCTGGGACGGCCACAGAGGTGGGCCGGGGTTGTGGGGGAGGGGCTCCTGGTGGGAGGAGCCAGTGGTGGGAAGTGACTGAACGAGAAGCCCAGGCATGCTTCGAGGGGCCGCGTGCTTTTCCTTTTCCTAAGGATGTGAATGAAATTACAGGTAGCGCGAGAAGGGCCAGGGCTGAGGTGATTCGGGGCGAGCAGAGAGGGGTTAAGGCACTTGCCTTGCAGGTACAGACCCTGTCTGATCCTTCACTCACACACACACACACACACACACACACACACACACACACACACACATACACACACACACACACCAGTACAGACCCTATCTGATCTTTCACACACGCAGGCGCGCGCGCACACATACACACACACACACACACACACACACACCCGGTATAGACCCTGTCTGATCCTTCACACACACACACACACACACACACACACACACACACACCCGGTACAGACCCTGTCTGATCCTTCACACACACACATATTCACACACACACACAGACACACACATACACACACACACCGGTACAGACCCTGTCTGATCCTTCACACACACACACACACACACACACACACACACACACACCCCCGGTGTGGCCTTCCTGTTCTGTTCTGAGCCCCCCACTCTGCAGAGGTGACGAACTCTCAGGAGATCTAAACAAATTAATGTCACGCCAGCAGGAAACCGGAGAAATAGAGCACACGGAGGAGGGCGGGACCCTCAGGAGGACGGGAGGGACCGGGCAGTGAGGGCCGAGTCCCAGGGGACGGCTCCGCGGGGCACGCCGGGAGCAGGGGGGACGGTAACTGTCCTTCTGCCTTGTCACCATCTATCTGCCTTGTCCATCTTTTTTCCTGTTTGTTTTGGGCCGTGCCCGGGGGTGCTCAGGGCTTACTCCTGCCTCCGTGCTCGGGATCAGTTCCCACAGGGCGCAAGGGATGCTACGCAGCCCCCGGAGCCGAGCTGGGCTCAGCCGTGAGCAAGGCCAGCACCTTCGCCCGGTGCAGCTCTCCGGGCCCCACCTTGCTGGTGTTTTCTGGGGTCTGTGGGGGTGGTTTGGGTCACACCCTGCAGTGCTCAGGGCTTACTCCTGGCTTTGCCCCCAGGGATGGCTCCTGGAGGGGCTCAGGGGACCGTCAGGGTGCTGAGGGTTGAGTGCAGTTGGCTGTGTGCCCTACCCACTGCACTAACTCGTTTGTCTTCAAGCCAGTGCACAGTGCTCACCCATTAGCCTACGTATGAGAACATTAAAAAAGGACATTAACCTCCACACGCCTTCTCTTCGTTTCCTCGGTTCCTTCCGAACTCAGCCCTCCCAGGCCCCGGTGCTCGGGCGGCTGCGGGCAGGATGACCGGAGCAGTGGGCCTTGAGAGTGGCCGGCTCCTCTCCTGAGCCCTGCAGTGGAAGGAGAGGCAGGGGGCCTGGCCTCCCCTCTCTCTGAGCCGCCGCAGGCTAGCACCCCTGGGGGGGGGGGGTTCTGAGTCTTATCTGAGTCTTATCTGAGGGCCAGAGCCATTAAGGGGAGCCTCGCCCCAAGGCCCTTTCCAGGAGAAAGTTACCCTTGGCGGCTCCTGTTTAAAATAAACAAAGTGAGCAATTCCCAGGGGGCGGGTCATTGCCTTGGGCACCCCACGCCCAGCCCCAGCTGCAGCCCCTGGGCCAGTAGATAGCCCCTGCCTCCCTCCAGCCCTGCAGCTACGACTTTGGTTTTGGTTCTGTGCCACACCCGGGGGTGCTCAGGGTTGACTCCTGGCTCTGTGCTCAGTGATCACTGTGGTGGCAGGTGGGAGGGAGACTTGGAGGACCACGTGGGGTGCTGGGGACCGACCCTGAGTCCCTGGTGTGCAGCCAAGCACCCGCTCGCTGCACTATGGCTCCAGCCCCCCAACAGAAGTTCAAGAAGACTGGTCGTGCTCAAAGAGCATTCCCGGGTGCTCCCCACGACGCGCCCTGGAGCTCAGGGTGGCTCCTGCGGGTGGGGGCTGCGATCTGTGGTGCGACAGAGCCTCCCGGGGGAGGGGCCTGGCACCCTTAGCGCAGGTGCACCCGGCCTCCTCTTGCGCCGGGGAGGGGAGTGGGGGCGCCTGTGCCCTCGGCTCCCCGAGCGCTCAGGATCGCACCCGGACCCTGCCACGCGCGCCCCTCGGCCCCGTTCCGCCTCAGTGTCCAGCTGCCACCCGGCTGGACCCCACCTTGCAACCAGAGGGACCTTTGCACTCGGCCCTGCAGGCCTCCTGGGTGGGACCCGCGCCCAGCACTACGGGGCGGGGGGGGGGCATCCCGCGCTGGGAGGGCTCCTGGGCACCGCAAGGGCAGAGGGGAAAGCGCGGCCTCCAGGAGCGCGCTCCCGCGGGGAAGCCCCGCACGCTCAGGCCCTGGCACCTCGCGACCCCAGGCAGCGGCTCGGCGCCGGCCTTCGGCAGGCAGCAGGCAGGCCCCGCCCCGCCCGCCCGCGCGGCCCGCGGTGGGGGCGTGGCCGGGTGGTGGGGCGGGGCCCGGAGGCTGAGATGGGCGTGGCCAGGCGGTGGGGCGGGCCCGGGGTCGGCGCGGGGCGGGGCCCGGCGGCGGGGGGCGGGGTCGGGCCCGGCGGCGGGGGCGGGCCAGGCAGCGGCGCGGGGCGGGGCCCGGCGGCGGGGCGGGCCCGGCCGCGGCGAGGGGCGGGGCCAGGAGGAGCCGCGGGGCGGGGCCCGGCAGCGGGGGCGGGGCCTGCCGCGGGCGCCGCGGGCGCGTCGGGGCTGACGCGGCTGACGCGGCGCCCGCCAGGCCGCAGCCCGCCTCGCCGCCGCCGCCGCCGGCCCCGCCCCCGGCGCTCCCGCCCGGCGCCGCGACCCTGTCAGCGCGGCGCGGAGGGCGCGGGCGGTCCTGCGGCGGCGACGGCGACGGCGGCGGCATGGCTCAGGCGGCGGGCAGCAGCCCCAGGCGGGTGGCGCTCATCACGGGCATCACGGGCCAGGTGAGTGCCCGGCGGGCACGTGCGCCGCACCCGCCGCCGCGGGCCTGGGTGCGGGCGCCCGCGGGCCGGGCCGGGTCCGGCAGGTGGGAGGCAGCGGCGACCCCGCGACCCCCGACCGGGCGACCGGGCGATCTGGCGACCCGGCGACCCTGTGATCTGGTGATCCGGCGACCTGGAGATCCGCTAATCCGGCGATCTAGCGATCTGGTGATCCGGTGACCCCGGAGACCCGGCGATCTGGCGACCTGGCGATCCGCTGACCCGGCGGCCTGGCGATCCGCTGATCTGGCGATCTGGCGACCCGGCGGCCTGGCGATCCGCTGATCTGGTGATCTGGCGATCCGCCGACCCGGCGATCGGGCGATCCAGTGACCCGGCGACACGCTGATCCGGCGATCCGGCGATCCCCGTTACCCGGCGATCCGGTGCCCGCGATCCGGTGCTCTGGCTCCCGCTTCCAGGCTGCGGAGCCCGGAGGCGGCTCCCGGCCCGGCGTCCCCGCCCCCTGTCAGCAGAGGGAACATCGAAAGGCTGCGGGAGTCGGGCGCGGGGTCGCCCTCCCGTGCCCCCCGCCCTGTCCCCCGCCCCGGGTCCCCTCGCCCCCCGCAGGCCCGAGCGCCCACGCCGAGGCCCCCACTTCCTGGAGCCCTCGGCCCAGGGCTCGGTGGGCTTGTGACGGGCAGGGCATGGCCAGTGCGTGTCCGCCCCCTCCGAGAGGATCCCACCCCGAGGTCCCACCGCTACGCTCACTGCGGCTGCTTTACAGGCAGGGAAACTGAGGCACGAGTGGGCGCCGCCTGGAGTCACACAGCCAGGGCTGCCTAGGCTGGTGGTGGGAGCGCTGGACACCTGCGTTTCTGGCTCTCTGCCCACCCCGCTCTGCGTGTGCGAGGAGTGAGAACCTGGGCAGAGGCGGGCAGGGAAGGCCAGGCCAGGGGCCTCCTGCAGTCCCTGCCCGCTGCACCCTCCCCGAGCTGGGGCCCCCTGTCTGGCTGCTCACGTGGGCTCGGAGCTGGGGGGTCCCTAAGCCGTGGGCGCCTTGGGGGGGCATCTCTGTGGTTCAGGGCTGGTTCCCTGGTGTCAGCCCGCTGGCTTATGCCAGTCTGAGGGACAGCGCAGGTGGGACATGGGTCGGGGCACCGCCGTCTGGCTGGTCCTGGGCGTCCCCGTGCCCAGGTGCCCCCCGCCCCCCTTTCTTCAGCCGCTGACCACCCGGACGCCCTCACCGGTGGCCGTGCACGCCCTCCCTCTCATTTCCAAGGCTGCTGATTTATTTTGGGGGCTTCTTCTGGGTAGTCCCGGGGGCCCCCAGAGGCCCCTCCCAGTGATGCCAGGTGGGTCCTGCTCGTGCCAGCAGTGCGGGGCACCGGGGCTGCTATGGCGGAGCTCTGGGGACTGGCCGTGCGGGGGGCTCAGCCCAGGTTTCTGGGTTTCTGGGTGTGGCTCATGCCCACACCTTTGGGCCCTCCCCAAGCCCTCATTGCCGCGTGGGTGCGACACTCAAGCCTGCTCCTGGCTCAGTGCTCGCAGCAGTCCTCGGGGCACGGTGCAGTGCGGGGGTCGGACCCCGTGCTCCAGCCCCTGGCGTGTGCTTTGCACCCCACTCCCCGCCCCCCAGCCCTGCGCCGTCCACCCTCCGGCCTTGTCCTGGCTGGGCCTGGCCCAGGGTACACGGGCTTGGAGCTCAGCTGCTCTCGGCCTCGGCCTCCCGGGTCGGGCTCAGCCAGGGCTCAAGGCCTTCGGGAGGGCCCGGGAGTCACTTCATCCCGTCTGTCTTTCCCCGTTTCGGAGTTCTCACTTTGCTTAGTTCTGTCCCCCACGTCGATTTCCCTTTGTTCTGGGGGTGGTGGCGTTTTGATCAGGGACACACCTGTGCACATGCACGCGCACACACACACATGCACATAGGTTGGGGTGTGTGAATTCTGAGCTGAGGTGCTCATGTGGGGGTGCATTCAGGCTGTGGTGCTCCCGAGGCAGCTCTCCTCAGCCGGGGTGCTCCTGAGGCAGCTCTCCTCAGCTGGGGTGCTCCCCGAGGCAGCTCTCCTTAGCGGGGTGCTCCCCGAGGCAGCTCTCCTCAGCTGGGGTGCTCCTGAGGCAGCTCTCCTTAGCGGGGTGCTCCCCGAGGCAGCTCTCCTCAGCCGGGGTGCTCCCCGAGGCAGCTCTCCTCAGCTGGGGTGCTCCCCGAGGCAGCTCTCCTTAGCGGGGTGCTCCTGAGGCAGCTCTCCTTAGTGGGGTGCTCCCGAGGCAGCTCTCCTTAGCGGGGTGCTCCCCGAGGCAGCTCTCCTCCTCCAGGCTGTTCCCCGAGGCAGCTCTCCTTAGCGGGGTGCTCCCGAGGCAGCTCTCCTCAGCCGGGGTGCTCCCCGAGGCAGCTCTCCTCAGCTGGGGTGCTCCCCGAGGCAGCTCTCCTTAGCGGGGTGCTCCTGAGGCAGCTCTCCTTAGTGGGGTGCTCCCGAGGCAGCTCTCCTTAGCGGGGTGCTCACGCCTGCACTCAGCACGACGGATACGGGTGACGGGGAGGTGCCGTGGGGCCGCACTGGCTCACGCACGTGCTTGCCCGGGGGTCCCACAGCCCTGTTGCCTTAGGAGCAGGGACGTCTGCGGTGCCGGTGTCACCCCCTGTTGCTCCTGGCAGTGCTTGGGGTCTCCGACCACACGGGGTCAGCCCGCTGCCCCCGGCAGGCCGGTCCTCAGCGGGCCAGTGCCACCTCGGTGGTCCCCGAGGTCACCGCAGGCCAGCGCTGGGCGCGTGCGTGGGGTGCCAGGGCTCAAACCCCGGGCCTGAGGCACGCCAGCCCGGGCCCCGGCGAGGTCTCCCGTCCTTCTGGTGAGAGCAAGACTGTGCCGTAGGGGCCACAGGGCCCGAGGGGTTCGAGGGTCAGACCCGGCCTGCACGCCTGCGGGGGCCTGTCCCCGAGCCAGCCCCCGGCTCCTGCAGCCTGGACAGTGCGTGTGTGCGAGAGGCAGGGCCTTGACCGTGGTGCCCCGGGGTCAGCGGCCACGAGCAGCAGCGGGGCCCAGTGGTGACCCTCAGCCGGGGTGACCAGTCACTGGGTCTTTCCATTCGGGTTTAGCTTGGGGGGTGGGGGGCGCTTTGGGCCACACCTGGCAGTGCTCACGGCTTACTCTGCTCGGTTCACTGCCGGTGGAGCTTGGGGACACTTTGGGGTGCCAGGGACGGAACCAGGCTAGCTGCGGCCCAGGCCAGCCCCTGAGGCCCCCACCCTCCCTCCAGCCGCCCCCGGCCCCTTGCCCCGCCCGCGAGTCTGATTTCTCTGCCATCCGGGTGAAGGGTCTCCCAAGCGACGCTGCCACGTGTCCTGCAAACAGTTCGGCGTGTGTCCGTGTGTGCCGAGGCACACGGAGGGCTCGGCAACGTCCTGGATCCGCGGTGCTGTGGCGGAGGCCACCTCTGAGGCCCCCACGGCCTGGGTGCTGGGCTGGCGGGCCCTGCTGGCCGTCGCAGAGTCCGGCTTCCCATCCCTGTCCTCTCACCAGCACCTCGCGTTGCTGCGTCATTTCCACTTTCCCTTTTGTTTTTCCTTTTTGATTCCCACCTGGCGATGCTCAGGGGTAACTCCTGGCTCTGCACTCAGGAATCACTCCTGGGGTGCTCGGGGGGCCCTATGGGATGCCGGGAATCGAACCCGGGTGGACCTCGTGCAAGGCAAGCGCCCTCCCCCCAGCGCCGCCCCCCCCGCCGCACCCCATCTCTCCCTCGTGACTCTCCTGCGTGGAGACCAGCCTCTGGCCCCCGGGCCCTGGGCTCCTCCTGCTGCTTTTCCCTGCACCCCTGGGGATGTTCTTGCAGCTCCCAAATCCTATTCCGTAAATCAGCTAATCCCCGCCCGGCTCTGAGTAATCCTGGCCCGCACTGCCGTGCCAGCACCTTCCTTTGTGTCTGCGTCTCTGCCACGCGTGCCGCCACGCTCGGGACATGCTCAGGACACGCTCGGGACACGTGACTCGCAGCGCCCTGCACGGGCGGCTGGCAGGGATGTGGCCTCCGTCCCGCCTGGCACGGGGCTCCCGGCCGGCCCCGGGCCGGAAGAGGGCCTTGGAGCGGCCGGGGCAGTGCCCGGCCCGGGCGGCAGCGCAGAGAGGGGAGGCAGTCGGGGTGGGAGGGCGGGCGCAAGGGGTTGGTATTGCTGGGGCAGGGGCCGTTCTGTTTGCGGCTGGCACCCTCGGTTCATTCCAGCTCACACCCCGGATGGGTTTGGAGGGGAGCCCCCCCTTGGGGGTGATGGTGCGTGTTCCGGGGGACGGCTGGGGCATGGCTGGGCGTGGCCGTTGGGGTGGGACCCCCGGGATGGGACAGACGCGTCCTAGCCACTGAGCCCTCCGGCTCACACGGCCGCGCCGTGGCTCGGGGAGGGCCCTGCTGGCCAGCTCAGCTCACCGTGGGCCTCGCGGAAACACCGCCTGGAGATGGGGAGGGTCTGTGGCTGTGCGTGGGGGGGCTGGGGGGGGCGGGGAGGGTGTGAACGGTTGTGAAGTGTTGCGGGGGGATGCCGAGGGGGCTGCGTGCGGAGGGAGGGCTGGGGCCGGTGCAGGAGGCCCCGCTGCCGTGCTCCCGGGATGCGTGCGTGGGATGTACGTGGGATTTGCCCCTGCAAGGCGGGCAGGACGCCGGGCTCTGTGGGATTCATTTTCGGTGGTCTCGGTGGTCTCTGCACTCAGGTTCAAGCAGCAAGGCCCCAGCGTCCCCTGGGCGTGCGGGTGGGCATTTTGAGGGGGGGGGACTCGAGTAGCGTGATTTTAACTTCCTAGTGGCGTGTTCAATGTGCCAGAAACAGTCACAGCAAGTCTCCGAATGGAGACGCTCCTGGTGCCCGCTCGAGGAAATCAGTGAGCAACAGGGTGACAGTGGCAGTGACAGTGTCGGGGACGTGCCCAGTGGCACATGGAGGCCGTCCCCGGCGTGGTGCCAGGGATCCCACCAGCTGGTCTCCGTGGGGGGGAGCGCCTTCCTGCCGAACCGTCTCCACCAAGGAGAAAGTACTGAGGGGAGGTCGAGCCGTGGGTCAACCCTGACAGAAGCGAATGTTCTCGAACCTACCGCAGGCCTGGTAGGTGGCAGGGGAAGCGTGTGTGGTCCGTCTGTCCTGCCCCCTTCCCGTCTCTTCCCAGAGTGTGTGTGTGTGTGTGTGTGTGTGTGTGTGTGTGTGTGTGTGTGCAGAGTGTGGCCACGGCGGGTCCTGTCCAGCCCCCGACGGCCCAGCTAGCCTGGGAATGGATGAGCCTGCAGGACAGTCCCTGGGCTCTGAGCGGGTCTCGCGTGGACAGTGGCCGCCCCAGCCTCCCGGGGGGACGTCAGTGGCGGAGGAGACCGGAAGGCCCCGCGGGGAGCACTCCAGGCTGAGCGTGCGAAGCGGATTGGAGAGATTAGCGGACTGGGCTGCCCAGCCTGCAGTCGCCCCAGGTGAGGGGCCCCGGAGCCAGCTGAGAGCCGGCAGCGTGTCGGCATGTCCTGTCCTCCCGGAGGGGGGCCTGGGCTCTGCCACCTGAGCGTGTCCCTCCCAGGAGGCAGCCGGCTTGGGCTGCCCAGGGTTAGGGCTGTCGAGCAAATCCCACCCCCCACCCAAAAAGAAAAGAAAAGAAAAGGAAAGAAAAGAAAAGGAAAGAAAAGAAAAGAAAAGGAAAGGAAAGGAAAGAAAAGAAAAGAAAAGAAAAGAAAAGAAAAGAAAAGGAAAGGAGAGAAAAGGAAAGAAAGGAGCAGGCCCTGGTTGGGCGGTGCGGTGTTCAGTGCCAGATTCAAAGATAAGGCCAATAGGAGAATCGATTTTTAAAGCCAGATCAATACCTTGAGCAATCTGTGCTGTGTCAACTCGGGGAAGCTCACGTGTGGGCCGTTCCTGCCAGGCCTGTCTCTTGTTCTCGATGGAAACGGCTGTGAAGTCGGCGCCTCGGTGTCGGGCCTGGTGTCCCGAGGCCGCGCGCTCCCGCGCCCAGGGAATGTCGGGGCCTGGCGCTGAGGGCGGTGCGGGTGGCGGCTGGGGGGTGGATGCGTCTGACCTGGCGGGCGTCCGTCTCTGTCAGGGATTGTCTCGCGGCGTGTGGCGTGTGGCGTTGCTGGAAACAAGCCCCTGAGTCACAGGACTGTCCACCTGTGTGTGACAATGCGCCACCGTGTCGAGGGGGCCCACAGAGCGGAGAGTCCACGGAAGTTTCTGGAAAGAAACACTCCTGTTGAAAGTCGGCTGTGCAGCCTCTGGGGGTGTGATGAGCGGCCCTCTCGGCTGACGGTGTCCTGGAGTTTTGTTTTTGTATGGGGGGTAAGCCTGGTGGTTCTCAGGGCTGACTCCTGGCTCTGTGCTCAGGGGACCACGTGTGGTGCCACGGATTGAACCCGGGTCGGCTGCATGCAGGCAGGGGCCTACCCACTGGACTCTTACCAGACTCACTGGGGTCTTCTTTTTTTTGGGGGGGGTCACACCTGGCAATGCACAGGGGTTACTCCTGGCTCTGCACTCAGAAATTACTCCTGGCAGTGCTCAGGGGACTAAATGGGATGCTGGGAATCGAACCCAGGTCGGCCACGTGCAAGGCAGACGCCCTACCCGCTGTGCTATTGCTCCAGCCTCTGGGGTCTTCCTTTTGATGTGGAAGTCTTGTACCTAATCTCTCTGTCTCTGTTTATTTTTGGTGGGGGAGGAGGGAGAGTAGGTGGGGAGGTGGGAGAGTAGGTGGGGAGGAAGGAGAGTTGGTGGGGAGGAGGGAGAGTAGGTGGGGAGGAGGGAGAGTTGGTGGGGAGGAGGGAGAGTAGGTGGGGAGGAGGGAGGGTAGGCGGGGAGGAGGGAGAGTTGGTGGGGAGGAGGGAGAGTTGGTGGGGGAGAAGCCCACTGAGGTCTCCCTCCGGCCCCCACTTCTCAAGCATCAAAGCCAGTGGACGCTGGGACGGTCAGTTGCACGGTTGGGGTTGACCAGGTCCTCCTGGCGGCTTTCCCTCCTCCCTCTCCCCTCCCCTCCTCCTTCCCTTCCCTCCTCTCTCCCTGTTCTCCCTCCCCCTCTCTCCCTCCTCCCTCCCAGCACTCACTCCTCCTTCCCTGCTCTCCCTCCTCCCTCACTGCTCTCCCTCCTTCCCGGCTCTTTCTCTTTCCTCCCTGCTCTCCTTCCTCCCTCCCTTTTTCCCTTCCTCCCCTCCTCCTTGCTCTTTCTCCCTTCTCCCCACTCTCCCTCCTCCCTACTCCCCCTCCTCCCTCCGTTCTTCCCTCCCCTCCAGCCTCCAACTGGGCCCCTCCCCTCCGCGCAGACCCCCGACACCCCCTTTTCAGGTGGGTGGAAGCGAGTGCCCAGACCCACACGCCGTCCATGCGGTGGAGACTGTTCTGGAAGGGCCCGGGACCCCGGGACCCCGGGAGCCCGCTCACTCCCTGCTGGGCGCTGCTGTCCTGGCTTGGGCCCCGGCAGGCTGGCCCCGGAGACGTCCCCGTAGGCTCGCGGGAGGTACTTGCACCCTGCAATCCCGCCCGGCCGCCCAGCCCCGGTGCCCGCCTGCGGCCGTAAACACCGCGGAGATCACAGGGCCGGGCCGGCCAGCGTGCCCCTCGGGCGGCGAAGGCCTCTCATTTGCTCTCCCGTGGCTCCTGGTGTCTGGGCCTCGCCCCGGGTGCCAGGGCTCACTCCTGCAGGGCGCAGGGGCCACTCTGCGGTTCCTGGGCCCCGCGGGAGGGGGGCTGTGCGAGCCGGGCGCCCTCCCTGTGGTGCCTCGCGCCGTGAAACTCCCTCCTCGGTGCTCAGAGCACTTCTCACGACTTTTCGAGAGAGCAGCTACCCCGGTTCTGGGGTTGGGGCCACGCGGTGACGCTCAGGGCTGTTTCCTGGCCTGTCACTCCCGGCGGTGCTCCAGGGACCGCGTGGGATGCCGGGGTGGGCGCGTGCGAGGCAGACTCCTCCCCGCGGGACTCCTCCCCGGCGCCCTGTAGGTCGTATGTTCCCATTTAGTCGCGTCTTCACTCCCGTTTTCCGCGTGAGACTCGACGGGTGCGTTTCCCTTGCGGAGACTCGAAGCCGTGTTCCTGGGGGTCAGAGCGGAGGCCCGGCTGTCTTGGTGGCCTGGGGGGCCCAGAGGGAAGGGGACCCCGGCCGTGGGCCGCCCCCTTGCACCCCGCCAGCTGGACGCCGCGTCTCAGCGCCGCTGCAGGGAGCCCGGACCGTCTCCGGCTCCTCGGTGTCCCTGACTCTGTTTCCCTTCGGGGGCCTCACCCAGCGGTGCTCCAGGCTCCGTGCTCAGGGGTCATGCCCAGCGGGCTCCGGGGCCGACTGGGGCTGGCTGGTGCAGGGCAGGTGCCCCCCCGCCACGCCGTGCGGTGCCCCTGGCCCCGGCTCCTCGTCCTTTCAGCCTTTTCCTGTGACTCGGGCGGGAGGATGAGACCAGGTTGGGCATCGCCCGGGGGGGTGGAGGGGGTTATCTCCCACCAGCCTGTGGCCAGCTCCGAGGAGACACCCGGCCTGCTCCTGACCCCTCGGGCGGCCCTCGCCTTTCTCCCGGACCCCTCAGAGCCCCGCGGACACAGGCCGCTATTTTCCAGCTTCCCCAGCGGGCACGAACGTCCTTTTTCCACTTTAATACATCCTTCCTTGCCCGCCTGCCGCCTGCTCACCTGCCCCCCTGCCTCCCTCCCTCCCTCCCTGCTGGGGCGCCCCTTGGCGTGGAGTCGGGAGGGAGCTGTGCGGGCGGCCCGGCAGGGCGGCGGGGAGTGTTGGGGCAGAGAAGGCGCCCTTGGTCTTGGGAGCTAGGAGCTTCTGTCCGCGGAAGCTGCACCTGGAAGGCCGGGGGGTGACCCAGGTGTGGTTTGGGGGGCACAGCTGAGGGCGCAGGTGAGGGGCAGGTGAGGGCTAGGGCTGAGGGCAGGTGAGGGCGCAGATGAGGGCAGGTGAGGGCAGGTGAGGGCTAGGGGTGAGGGCAGGTGAGGGCAGGCGAGGGCAGGCGAGGGCAGGTGAGGGCAGGTGAGGGCAGGCGAGGGCAGGTGAGGGCAGGTGAGGGCAGGCGAGGGCAGGCGAGGGCAGGTGAGGGCAGGCGAGGGCAGGTGAGGACAGGCAAGGGCGCAGGTGTATCTGAGGGCAGGCGAGGGCAGGTGAGGGCTAGGGGTGAGGGCAGGTGAGGGCAGGTGAGGGCAGGCGAGGGCAGGTGAGGGCAGGCGAGGGCAGGCGAGGGCAGGTGAGGACAGCAAGGGCGCAGGTGTATCTGAGGGCAGGCGAGGGCAGGTGAGGGCTAGGGGTGAGGGCAGGTGAGGGCAGGTGAGGGCAGGCGAGGGCAGGTGAGGGCAGGTGAGGGCAGGCGAGGGCAGGTGAGGGCAGGTGAGGGCAGGTGAGGGCGCAGGTGAGGGCAGGTGAGGGCAGGTGAGGACAGGCAAGGGCGCAGGTGTATCTGAGGGCAGGCGAGGGCAGGTGAGGGCTAGGGGTGAGGGCAGGTGAGGGCAGGTGAGGACAGGCAAGGGCGCAGGTGTATCTGAGGACAGGCGAGGGCAGGTGAGGGCTAGGGGTGAGGGCAGGTGAGGGCAGGTGAGGGCAGGCGAGGGCAGGTGAGGGCAGGTGAGGGCAGGCGAGGGCAGGTGAGGGCAGGTGAGGGCAGGTGAGGGCGCAGGTGAGGGCAGGTGAGGGCAGGCGAGGGCAGGTGAGGGCAGGCGAGGACAGGCAAGGGCGCAGGTGTATCTGAGGGCAGGCGAGGGCAGGCGAGGGCAGGCGAGGGCAGGCAAGGGCGCAGGTGTGTCTGAGGGCAGGTGAGGGCAGGTGAGGGCTAGGGGTGAGGGCAGGTGAGGGCAGGCGAGGGCAGGTGAGGGCAGGCGAGGGCAGGTGAGGGCAGGTGAGGGCAGGTGAGGGCAGGCGAGGGCAGGTGAGGACAGGCGAGGGCAGGCGAGGGCAGGCGAGGGCAGGTGAGGACAGGCAAGGGCGCAGGTGAGGGCAGGTGAGGGCAGGTGAGGGCAGGTGAGGGCAGGCGAGGGCAGGTGAGGACAGGCGAGGGCAGGCGAGGGCAGGCGAGGGCAGGTGAGGACAGGCAAGGGCGCAGGTGTATCTGAGGGCAGGCGAGGGCAGGCGAGGGCAGGCAAGGGCGCAGGTGTGTCTGAGGGCAGGTGAGGGCAGGCGAGGGCAGGCAAGGGCGCAGGTGTATCTGAGGGCAGGCGAGGGCAGGCGAGGGCAGGCAAGGGCGCAGGTGTGTCTGAGGGCAGGTGAGGGCAGGTGAGGGCTAGGGGTGAGGGCAGGTGAGGGCAGGCGAGGGCAGGTGAGGGCAGGCGAGGGCAGGTGAGGGCAGGCGAGGGCAGGTGAGGACAGGCGAGGGCAGGCGAGGGCAGGTGAGGGCAGGCGAGGGCAGGTGAGGGCAGGTGGGGGCGCAGGTGTGTCTGAGGGCAGGTGAGGGCAGGCGAGGGCGCGGGTGTGTCTGAGGGCAGGCGAGGGCGCGGGTGTGTCTGAGGGCAGGCGAGGGCGCGGGTGTGTCTGAGGGCAGGTGAGGACGTGGGTGTGTCTGAGGACAGGCGAGGACGCGGGTGTATCTGAGGGCAGCGGGTGTGGCTGCAGGTGTGCCCGCTGGTGAGGGCGGCAGGGAAGGGGGCAGGTGCGGCCGCCAGGTTGCGGGCGTGGCTGAGGGCAGCTTCCTCTCCGGTGAGGCTGCCCAGCCCAGGAGGGTGGCCGTGGGGTCTGGGCCCCTGAGCCCTGGGCCGTGGACCCTCTGTCTCCCCATCCAGGCCTGGGCAGTGTCCACTCTGGAGGCCGGGCCCGAGGACCCCAGGAGCAGTGTGGTAGATTCACCTGTGGGGCCAGTGTGGTCTCACCGGGCGGTGGGCGGGGCGGGCCTGGGCTCTGGGTGCTGCGGCCCTGTCTCTGTGTCTCTGGGTGCTGTGACCCCATCTCTGTGTCTCTGTGTCTCTGGGTGCTGCGGCCCCGTCTCTGTGTCTCTGTGTCTCTGTGTCTCTGGGTGCTGTGGCCCCGTCTCTGTGTCTCTGCATCTCTGTGTCTCTGGGTGCTGTGGCCCCCTCTCTGTGTCTCTGTGTCTCTGTGTCTCTGGGTGCTGTGGCCCCTGCTCCCATCTCTGGGCAACTCCGAGTTGGCCACTGGAAGCTCCTTCCTGTATTTCAGAGCTCTGGGGCCTCTGCCCGCTCCGTTGCTGTCTCGGCTCTGTGCTCAGGGTCACTCCTGGTTTAGTGCTCAGAGCTGACTCCCGACTCTGTGCTCAGATCTGACTCCCGGCTCAGTGCTCAGGGCTGACTCCCAACTCTGTGCTCAGGGTCACTCCCGGCTCTGTGCTCAGGGTCACTCCCGACTCTGTGCTCAGGGCTGACTTCCGGCTCTGCGCTCAGGGCTCCCTCCTGGTGGGGCTGGGGGACCCCCAGTGGACTGTGTGCAGGCGAGCACCTTCCCCCTTCTGCTGCCGTCTCTCCCACCCTCCCTCTTCCTTAAGGAGCAGGTTTCTTCTCCTGAGGCCGAGGCTTGGGTTGCAGGCCAGGACCCCCACTGTCTGCTCCCAAAGGGGGAATAACAACCCGTCTTGGTTTGAGGCACAGGAGGAAGGAGAAGTTCCGCCCGGGCCCGCCCCAGGGACCCTCGAGCCTTTCCTTCCCACACCCCCAGGGAGCAAGCTCTGCCCCCCACCCCTGGCACCCGGGCGCGACCCGCACTCCGCCAAGCGGCCTCGTAAGCACAGGACCCTGCTGTGTCCCTCCAGCCCAGGGTCCCGAGCCCCCAAACCAGACTTCTCCCCCTCCCAGGGAGCCCCCGGGGACACGCTGCCCGCCCGGCCTCGCTGGGGGCATCGAGGCAGAGCCCCCAGCCGGCCCTTGGCGTGTGTTTATTCACATCCTCTTCCTGAAGGCTATTTCGAGGGGAGGAACCCGCCCAGCCCGAAGGTGAGGGGCCGCCCGGCTCACAGCCCGCCCCTCTAATTCAGGCTTTCCGAGCCCCGCCAGGCTCCAGCTGCCCAGCCGGGCCCCCTACAGAGCTCCGGGGCAGGGGGGATCCAGACCCAGATCCGATCATTCCTTTTCCCGCCCCTGGAAGCAAAATGCCCATAATGACAGTCTCCACTGTGCTGAGAGGGGTCAAAGCCCGCGTCGTCGGCGAGACACCAGCAAGGATGAAAAGGCAGCGCCCTGGGCGGGAAATACCCGTAGCTCAAAATAATCCAGAAACACCTAAATCGGTCAGTCCTCAAACGGACCCGGCGCCGAGACGAGGTCGCCGGCGAAGGAGCGGAAAGGGAAGAAAATGACAGAGGCAGCTCCAGCTCCTCCCGGCCCCGTCTCCCTCCCAGGGCTCAGACTCTGCAGAAGTGCTCCTGCCGCCCAGCCAGCCCTCCCCCTCCGCCCCGAGAAATTCACTTCAGTGCGTCCCCCACTGCTCCTCTCAGGCCGGCCCCCTTGAGACCCGGCAGGAGCCTCTCAGAGTCTCCCCCACACCCCCGCCCCGCCCTCCGCCACGGTTTCAGTTTCGTGTCCCCCCAGTTGAAGCAGAAACAAGGCAACAGGCATTTGAATATTATTATTGTTGTTGTTTTAGAGGGGGAGCATGCTCAGGACGGGCTCTTGGCTCTGTGCTTGGGGCTCGCGCCCGGCGGTGTGCAGGGGTCTCCACGCCGGCAGCTGGGAGGCCACGCTGGGCAGAGCTGGACATGGCGCGGGCGGGACACGCACGTCACAGGAAGGGACAGCAGCCGGGGCCGGGCCCCCAGCTGACCGGCGCTCGCCGACCTGCTCCCCGGAGGGCACCCCCAGGTGCCACGGCTCTGACTGGGCCCCCCAGCCCGGAGCATCAGCACCGACGGTCACTTTTAAAAAAATTTTTTTCTTTTTGAGTCACAGCTGGTGATGCTCAGGGTTCCTTCTGGCGCTGCACTCAGGAATTACTGCGGGTGATGCTCGGGGGTGCTGGCAGTCGAACCCGGGCCGGCCGCATGCAAGGCAAACTTATTGCTCCAGCCCTGAGAGTCACTTCCAAGTGGCAGCATCCGGGGTGGCCTCACGTGTGGCCCAGAGCCGCCAGCCCGGCCCCACGTCCGGGCTCTCTGGGATCCACAGCAGCTCCCGGCACTGCAGGGCCGAGGCTGCCTTCCCCGGCAGGTGAGGCAGACAGGGCTGAAGGCGCTCGCCTGGCACGTGGCCGGCCGGGGTTTGAGCCCGGTGAGACCGCGAGGGCGTGGCCTGCCTCTGGCCTCTCCTCCCGGCGCAGGTGGCGGTTGCAGTGTCTCTCTCTGCCCCTGTGGAGTCCCCGCAGGTGGGCTGGGGTCCTGGGAGCCCCCCATCACTGCCCCGAGAGCACGAGTGCCACCTCAGCCTGGGCCGGCCCACCACTGTCGTCGCAGTGGGAAGGGCACAGGGACGAGTCACCCTCTGCGGCCCCCTGTAGGGCCACATGCCCCCCCCCCGCCCCCCCCACTTTATTCTCCTGCAGTGTGAGAGCCTCGGGGAGTGGACGGACAGTGCACGGGACAGACAGCCGCACGCCTGGTGGCGACACGGTGGCTCCCCACCGGCCCCGTTGGTGGCGCAGGTCGTGTGTATAATCCCGGGGGCTCCCCTGGCACTCCCTGCCCTGTGGACTTTGCCCCTTTTCTGCATTTGCCATGCGGCCACAGAGGCGGAATGTTGTGCGACATAGCACTGTCGCACTGTCGTCCCGTTGCTCGATTTGCTCGAGCGGGCACCAGTGACGTCTCCATGGTGAGACTTGTCGTGACTGTGTTTGGCATATCGAATACACCACGGGGAGCTTGCCAGGCTCTGCCCTGCGGGCGGGATACTCTCTGTAGTTGGCCAGGCTCTCCGAGAGGGGCGGAGGAATCGAACCCGGGTCGGCCGCGTGCAAGGCAAACGCCCTCCCCGCTGTGCTATCGCTCCAGTCCGTGTTGCTACATGACTACAGGAATGCAGGAAGAACTACATTTACACGCGCCTCCCTTAACAGTGTCGTAACTGGGGCGTACGCCCCCTCCTTGGTTTGGGGGCCACCCCCAGCAGTGCCCGGGGGCTCCTTGCTTGGGTTCCTTTCCTGGCCCAGTTCCGGGGGGCCCTGTGGGGTCGGGGTTGGGACCCAGGCGTGTGGCAGGCCGAGTGTGTAGCCTGCCTCGAGGCCTCTGGGCTCAGCTCTCGGGACCGCGGGGGTCTGCCTCGCCCGGGGGTCTGGGGCTGGTCTCCTGCCAAGCCCTGGGGGTCCTGCCGAGCATCCTGCATCCTGCGTCTCGGGTCCCTGCTGCGGGCAGGGTCCACCTTGCTGGGGGCGGGGGGCTTTTCCCCCTCTGAGAGCCTGGAGTGGGCGGGCACGGGCTGGGGCCTGGGAGGGGGTGGGGAGGGCACGGCAGCCCCTCACCCACTCGCTGGCAGAAATAGGGGAGAAACAGCCTCGACCTGGTTTCCTGGGCTCCTCCCCCCACTGTGTTTCCTTATTTATTAAAAAATAAATATACAGGGCTGGAGCGATGGCACAGCGGGGAGGGCGTTTGCCTTGCATGCGGCTGACCCGGGTTCGATCCCCAGCATCCCATAGGGTCCCCTGAGCACCGCCAGGAGTGATTCCTGAGTGCAGAGCCAGGAGTCACCCCTGAGCATCGCCGGGTATGACCCAAAAAGCAAAATAAAGCAAAACAAAAGCCCCAGAGCCCCTTGGGGTGGGCCGGCCCCTGGGGTGGGCAGGGCGGGTCTCCTCCGGGCACTGTCTCTTCAGCTCTGGCTCTTAATTTTCACTTTTATTAATTTTTTTCCAGCTCCACCCTGGCTTTGCCTGTGGGAAACCCGGCCCTGCCCTCCGGCCCTGCAGTGGCCTGAAAACGGGCTGGACGCGACCCTCCTCCCCCCCACTCTGCACCAGGGCCCCCAACCAACCCCCGGCCGAACCCTCACAGGCTTCCTGGGGTCTGGGTTGACCTGGCACCTGGGCTCCGGGCTGGGGGTCCCTCCCAGGGGTGCTCAGGGGACCATGTGCTGCCAGGACCCACCTGGCTCACACCCGGCACCCGCTGGGCGGCTCCTCACCTCTGTCCCAAGCCCCTGCGGGGCACCGCCTGCCCCGGAGCACCGAGGACGGAGCACCGGCCCTGCGCCCACTGCTGCGTGCTGGCCCTTAGCCGGGGGAGGGGCTGGGGGCAGGCGCCGAGGGCCCCGTGGTGGGGCGGCCACTGAGTGCAGGGGAAGCTGCTGGCCACGGGAGGGGGCTGCGGCGGGAGCACTGTCCCCACCAGCCTCTAGTGACCCCAGCACTGGCCGCAGCCGCTGGGGCCCTGGGCCCCCCACCCCGGCCTCTGTCCAGTGCCCCTTGCAGGGGCTACAGGCCCCCAGTTGTGGGGTGCTGGACGCTGAGTCCCCGTGTTGGCCCCGCCCCGCCCTGCCACCAGGCGCCTGTCCCCAACTACATACGACATGCGTGTGTTTTGCGTGTTTGGTCTCGGCTGGTGATGCAGTGATGCCCGGGGCTCTCCCGGTCCCCCTCCCCGGAAGCCTCCGACCCGCCTTCCCACTTTCATTTTCTCTTCTGAGGACCCGGCTGGCTCTTAAAGGGGCCGTGCACTTCCTTCCTGCCCACCCGGCCCATGGCGCCTCCCCCCTGGGCTCTGGCTCTCCAGCCCCCGGCACCCTGCACCCCGAGGACAGTCCTGGGCTCCAGGAGGGGATGCAAGGCCCTTTTGAATAAAGTTCCCCCCCCCTTTGTGTGTTGCTGGGAGGAGGTCGAGCAGGGCGGGGGTCGCCCTGTTTCTGGCCAGGGATGGCACAGCAGTGGGGGCTGGGATCAGACTCTCGGCCTCGGGCTTGCGGGAGAGTCGGTGGCAGCACCAGAAGGGGGGCCGTGACATTCGCTTACACGCGGGCGGACATGGGGGGCGTCTGCAGAGTGACCGAGTGAGAGGCAGAGGGTCGGACTCATCCGCGGGGTGTGAAGCAGCATGAGACGGACACCCAGGGCAGGACAGACAGGGCCGGGAGGGCCGGCCCGCGGCTGGAAGCTGGCCACAGCGGTGGGGGGCCAGGGAGGGCAGTGAGCACAGAGAAGGGACCCCTGTGACGGTGACACTTGGACATGATCACTCTGGACAGGAACTGGGTGCTGAGAGGAGGGAGAGGGGTAGACACAGAGCCTCCCAGCACCTGTATTACAAAGGAGAGAGAGAGAGAGAGAGAGAGAGAGAGAGAGAGAGAGAGAGAGAGAGAGAGACAGAGACTGAAGAAAAGAGACAGAGAGACAGAGAGAGAAACAAAGAGAGACAGAGAGAGAGGAAGGGAGAGAGAGACAGAGAGACAGAGACAGAGATTGAGGCAGAGAGAGACAGAGAGACACAGAGACAGAGATCAGAGAGACAGAGACAGAGACAGAGAGACAGACAAGGAGACACAGAGACAGAGAGACAGAGACAGAGAGATAGAGGCAGAGAGAGACAGAGACAGAGACAGAGATCAGAGAGACAAGGAGACACAGAAAGATAGACAGAGACAGAGACAGAGACAGGGAGAGAGGAAAAGTCTGTGCCACGGAGGCAGGGGTCGGTGGGGAGGGAACTGGGGTCTCTGGTGGCGGGAAACGTGCCCCAGTGAAGGGACAGGTGTCGGGACTGACTGAAACCAAAACCAAACCTCGAGCGGTTTGTACGGGTGCGTCAGCCAACAGCGGCCGCTCAGGCAGAGGGAGGGAGAGGCCCCTCCGGGCCCCTGCCCCGTGCCGAGAGTCTTCCGCGGCCCCCGTGCAGGTGACCCCAGGCCCGTCATCTTCCACCTTGCCGTGAGCTTCTACTCTCGTTCTGGGGTCACGCCTGGCAGTGCTCAGGGCTTAGTCCCGGCTTGGGGGTGCCCACGGTGAAACCCAGGCCCGCCTGAGCAGGGCCGTGCCTGACCCCTGTGCCGTCGGCCCGACACACGGCTCCCGTCCTGAGATATGTGGGGGGGACAGGGATGAAGCAGCAGAAGGGAAGGGGGTGGCGGGTAACTTGAGACACTCCCAGGGCGCCTCCGGCAGGCGGAGCAAGGGTGACGGTCTCACCCGCGCCGTGTCTGACCCAGCACACTGGGTGCCCCCCCACACCAGGCGAGCCCCCCTGAGGGTGGGGCGTGCGGACCCCCACCTGCCCCCCGGGTGTCTGGAAGCCGGCCCACGGGCTCCTGCGGTCAGCGGGGTTGGAGGGGCCTGGAGGGTGCTCATCGCCCTGCCCCTGCCAATGCCAGAGCCCCCCAGCCCGGGCCTGGCCCTGCTCTGTGGCCGTCCCAGGCGGCCAGAGAGACGGCGCAGGGGTGAGGAGTTGGCTTTGAAGGCCATCGCCCTGGGTCTGCTCCCTGGCGCCACATACGGGCCCCCAGACACCCCCAGGGGACACTCGAGCACTGAGCCAGGAGTCGGCGCTGAGCACTGCTGGGAGGTGTGTTTTTCTGTGGTCCCTCCCCCAGGTCTCCTCGCCTGGGGGTCTGCACGGCGTGTTGTCACGGCTTCTCCCCTCTGCCCGTCAGGACCGGCTCTCTTGGACAGGAACTGCCGTGCCGTTGCCGTGTCTGATAAACCACCCAATGGGATCAGACACCTCAGTGCTCAGTGCTCAGTGCTCAGACCCCCCATCCCCCTTGCCACATCACCACGCTCAGCTTCAAGTTGGCCCCAGGTTCCAGTTTGTGGGGCGTCTTCTCTGAAGTCTGGGCCCTCACCTGTGCCTCTCCCCCCACGCTCAGCAATCTCTGTCTGTGTCTCTGTCTCTGTCTCTCAGTCTCTGTCTCTGTGTCTCTGTCTCTGTCTCTGTGTCTCTGTCTCTGTCTCTCTCTGTCTCTCAGTCTCTGTCTCTGTCTCTGTCTCTCTGTCTCTGTCTCTCAGTCTCTGTCTCTGTCTCTCTCAGTCCCCACCTCTCATCCTTCTCTGCCGACCCCAGGCCTCTTGCTCTCCCTCCTTAGGTGGCCCCGTTGGCCGGTTTCCTTCCGTCTGGCGTCTCTCATGGCTTCTACTTTCCATCCGTCTGTGTTCTGGTTTGGGGGCCACTCTGGCGGTGCTCAGGGCTTACTCCTGGTTCTGTGCTCAGGGAATCAATCACGCCTGGTGGGGCTCGGGGGACCACAGGGTGGAGGGGCCGGGGGTTGGGCCTGGGCTGGCCACACGCAAGGCGAGCGTCTTCCGGCTGTCCCGTCCCCCCAGCCCGGCTCTCAGCCTCTTCCTGGGGGCTGAGCGACAGCACAGCGGCAGGGCCTTTGCCCTGCACGCAGCCACCGGGCCTCACCCCCCACCCGGCATCCCATAGGGTCCCCCCAGAGCACCGCCAGGAGCGACTCCCGAGTGCAGAGCCAGGCGTGACCCCTGAGCATCACCGGGTGGGACCCCTCCCCGCCCCCCGGAAAAATAAAAGAAAGGAAAGGAAGGCTCGGGCTGCCTTCCTTTGAGCCGCACGCCCCCCCCAGGCAGAGCCCCCCCCCCGGCGGAGCCTGGGGGTCCCTGGCTGCCCTCGCAGCCCCTGGGCTCACCCAGGGGAGTCCCGGAAGCCCTGCACGTCTCTGTGGCCGTCCCCCTGCCGGGAGGCACCGTCCAAATCTCTACCCTCCCCCAGAGGGCGTTGGCATTCCCGCCGTCAGGGGCACGGCTAGTCCAGGGCCTGGTGCAGCCCTCGCGGGCACTGGGGTCCCTCCCGGGGGTCCCCCCGCCCCTGCTCTGTCCCGGGGCAGCACTTGCACCTTGGGGCGCTCTGGGCACGGCGGGGGGGGGAGGGGGGAGCTTTCTCTCGCCTCCTGGTGTGGGTGAGAGATTGGGCATCGGGGCGAGGAGGCCGCGGCGTGCAGGACGGCTCCCCCTAGAGGGGACGGCGGGAACTTAGGCTGTGGCCCGTGTCCCCACCGCCCTTTGGGACCTTCCTGACCCCAGTGCTGCTGTCCCGGGGGAGGGCCCCTCGGAGACCCTCGGGGTGGGGGGTAGCTCCCTGCCTCCGTGCGGCCTCTGGGCCCAGAGGGGTCCCCCAGCTGACCCCCCCCTGGAAACTATTCCAAGTGTGTAAGCAGCAGCTGTCGGGGGGGGGCATCACCGTTAGCTGGACTTTCTCTTTCTCCACAGCCGACTGAGCCGAGGGCGGACTCCTGGCTCTGTGCTCAGAGATCGCTCCTGTGGGCTTGGGGGGCCACATGGGGTGCTGGGGATCAAACTCGGGTCAGCTGCGTGTAAGGCCAGCGTCCTGCTCACTGGGCTACGGCTCCGGCCCTCCCCAAGTCGGATTTCTCGTAATGGCCTAAAGGGACACCAGGTAGCCTGGGTGCTGGGCTGCTCTGTGGCGGCCGTCCGCTCTGTGGTGGCCGTCTGTGGAGATGGCTGGTGTCCCTGCAGTCTGTGGCCCTCACCATGAGCTCCATGAAGGAAATCCTCGTTTCTCCCAGTAGCTGTAACGCGGGGATTCCCCAGTAAGGTGGAGTCTCACTGTCCGGCTGTTCTCACTGTTTTCCCGTTTCCTTGACTTCGAGCCTTCGCACCAGTGGGTGGCACAGCCGGTCCACGGGACACCCGAGTGCAGGCCGAAGGCGCCAGCCACCTGACATCCTGGTCTGTGTGAGCCTCGGGTGGCACGTGCCGTCCGTGCGGCGTCCTCTTGTGAGCCTCTGGCGGCTGGTGGACGCTGGTGGACGCTGGTGGACGCTGGTGGACGCTGGGGGTGTTTCCGAGCGACCCCCGAGCCCAGGAACAGACGCGCTGGCCCGCATGTCGCAGCCTTAGCGGCCCCTGCCACGCTGTGTGCCCTGAAATGCAGGCCCTGGTGTCCGAGAGCCGCCGACGCCCCCCGCCCTCCCTCCACCCCTGCTGACCCTTCCCCCGAGTCTCTTCCCCAGCTTCGCCGCCGATGGCTCCGCGCACCCGAGCGGGCGTCCCCCAGGAGACAGCGGGGGGCTGTGCCACTC
This sequence comes from Sorex araneus, assembly GCF_027595985.1. NCBI lineage: Eukaryota > Metazoa > Chordata > Mammalia > Eulipotyphla > Soricidae > Sorex > Sorex araneus. The sequence goes on from NC_073303.1 coordinate 2,710,224, forward strand.
GGGCGTGACTCTGGTCGCGGGCGTGCCCCGGACGGGCCGTCGGGAAGGAGAGACGTAGCCTGTGTCGGCAGGACGCCGGGCGGCTTCCTGGGAGCACACGTTCCTCTGGCGCTGACGGGACCCACCACTCGGGCGCACAGCGGGGGACTCGGATAGGGGTGCCCCCCTGCCCCCCGCCCCCTCCCCAGTCTCGATCCAGCCGGCCTGTCCGCCCCCCCCCCACTGGGACTGGAGCCCAGCGCTCAGCTCAGACCTCAGAGGAGGCACGGGTCCGAGGGGGCTGGTCTCCGCAGCAAAAGCCCTGCGGGTGTGCGGACATGCGGTGGCTTCTCCTGGTGGCCACCCGGCCGGCCCGGAGGGTGACAGGCACCGGTGGGCCCCGGGGACGCCGTCCAGGAACGCTGAGCAGAGAGAGGCCCTCAGGCGACTCGGGGGAGAGCCAGCAGGCGGGTGAGGTGCTGACGGTCCAGAGTCGAACCCCAAAGGCTGTTGGGGGTACGGGGGGAGAAAACGGCGTGCCAGGCCCCTGGAGCGATGGTCAGGGCAGCCCCTGGCCAGCGCTGGGCTCCAGTGGCCTCGGGAGGTGCCCGGAGCACTGCCCGGCCGGGCCTCCCGTGCGCAGGCCCGAGTCGTCTCTGTGGCCCGATCTGGGTTCCTGAGCCCCCAGGAAGGCCGGGGGAGGGTCCCGGTGCCCCCGGAGCCGCTCCCTACAGTGGCCGCGCACTGCCCCCTCCCCCGCCCCGGGCTGCAGGGACGCGAGGTGGGGGCGCGAGGGTCCCGGCTGCAGGGGGGGTGTCTTGTGCCCGTGAGGAAAGGTGGGTTTTCGGGGTGGGGGCGCTGAGGGATTTTCTTTCCTGGGGCCCGGGGGCCTGCGGGCAGCTGGCCCGGCTCCCCTGGGTGTTTCTGCCGCTTTCTGGCCCGGGTTTGAGGCTGGCCGTGGGCGGCAGGAGAAGGGGGGTGACTGCCGTGTCCCTGCCGGGTCCCTCTGCCTCCCTCCGCGCTGGCCGGGGTCTCTGTGCAGGCCCCGTTTAAGGTGGGTGCCCGCGTACAACTGTCGCCAGCACGCGGGCGGGCCCGGGTCCAGGGCGCCTGGCCTCACTGAGCCCACGCGGGAAGAGGAGTCGCCCGTGTCCAGGGCACACGGCGCCTGCGCCCAGAGGCCCAGAGAGGCCGCGACGGGGTGGAGGGACCGTGTTCGGGGGGGAAAAACAAACCCAAACGGTCGAGTCTCAGGAAACGCCCCCCCCGGCGGCCCCCTGCCCGCCACGGGCACCCCCTTTCCCGCGGGCTCAGCTGGCGCGCTCCACGCCCCCCCCCCCCTTCCTGGTTTCTCAGCGCGCGCTGCAGGACCGGGGCTGCCCAGGAGGGGGCACTGTTACCGCCTTTTCTCCTGCTGCACTTGGGCCCTTGCTGATCTGGGGGTGGGGGCTGGGGAGCCCCACGCCATGGTTCATCTCCGGGCGCATGTGATCCGCTCAGGGTCCGGCCCTGCGCCCCCCCCCCCCGTCCCCGCAGACCGTGATCGCGGGGTGGGTGCCCGTGCCCGTGCCAGCTGCCGCCTCCGGGACCCGGGCGGGCGGGAAGAGGGGGTCCTTCCTCCGTCCCCCGGGGACTCCTCACCCCGTGTCTTGAGGACGCCCTTAACCCTCAGACTCTCCACTCCCTGTCATGATCGTTACCGCGGGTGTTTCCTGTGTCTGCGCAGTGCTCGCGAGCCGCCGAGAGGGTCTGTCTGCACGGACGGAGGGCAGGGAGGTCACCCCCAGCAGCCCGAGAGGGGCGGAGGGAGGGCGGCGGGGGACGTGGGGGTGGTGGGGGGAGCCGGGAGGGGCCGGCGGGGGCTGGTGCCTCCAGTCGCTCTCCTGGTTCTCCTCTGACTCCCGCGTCCCTAGTCTGGGCCTCGGGCCGCCCCCGCGGGTGCCCCGGGTCTGTCCCCAGCTCCGCCTCCGTGGGACCTGGCCGGGCCGCAGGGGCAGCAGAGGCCGAGCCTCCGGCCGAGGGGGCAGGCATGCAAGTGGCCCTCCGAGGCCTCTCAGCGTTTACCGACCCCCGGAAACCGTCCGCCGCACGCTGGGCCCCAGGCACCGCTCCCGGCCGCCCTCACCCGCACCCTGACCGCGGACACCAGAGTCCCAGACCCCGCCAGGGAAGAAGGTGCGGGGGGGGGGGGGGCGGAGTCACGGGCCCGGCTGTGGCCCCCGATGCTGACCCCTCTGCTGCTGTGTCCACTGAGGTGCCGCCTGGGGGCAGCCGTGGCCTCAGGCCCGGAGGGGGGGGGCGCCTTTAGGGTGGGACTCAGCACCCCAGCGAGGGCGGAGCCTGGGTGACCCTGGCCCCGGGTCCCCCTGTTCCCTGCCAGCCGGGTTCCCAGGCTGGAGCGACGGCACAGCGGGGCCGGCCGGGAGTGGGCGCTGGGACCGGCGGGCGGCCTCGGAGCCAGACTGGGCAGAAACGTCCGGACACGTGACCCGGGCCCGAGAGAGCGCGGGGCCCGCCCATCTGGCCCCCAGGGGTGTGGACCCGCCACCAGGGCCGAGGGGGGCGTCCGTGTCCCCGGATGCTGAGGGCTTCCCCGCATCAGCCCCGGCACTGCCCACTGCCCGTCACTCCTCCGCAGCCTCGCGTGTCCCCACAGTGTCCCTGCCGTGTCCCTGCCATGTCCCCGCCGTGTCCCCGCCGTGTCCCCGCGGTGTTCGGGGCCGCCTGGGGGAGCCCACACTGCCGCCCGCCTGCTCCCGCCCCCGTCCAGAGCGCGTGCGCCTTCGCTGGGGGTGACGCCCGCCCGGGTCAGCGTGCGACTTGGCCCGGCCCTGGGCATGGGCCGTGTCCTGGCCGCCGTCACCCACCTGCCCCGTTTCTGCCCCCCCTGGTGCCCCCGTGGCTAGGCACGGACCCCTCCCGCCTCGCCTCTGCTCGCTCCACCCTCCCGGCCCGGCTGTACCTGCTTCACAGCTGGGCTTCCCCGCCTGGCCTGTCCTCCTGGGGACACGCAGTGTGTGAGTGTGAGTGTGCTTGTGTACGTGACTGTACGTGTCTGAGTGTGTGACTGTGTGTGGGTCTGTATGTGTTCAAAAGTGTGCGTGTCTGAGTAAGGTACTTGCGAGTGTGTGTGTCTGTGATTATTTGTGCGTGAAAGACTTGAGATTGTATGAGTGTGTGTGTATGTCTGAGTGTGTGGGTGTGCTGTGTGTATATGTGTGTGGGTGTGAGATTGTGTGAGTGTATGTGTGTGTCAGACTGAGTGTATGTGTGTGCATGTGTGAGTATGAGACTGTGTGAGTGTGTTTGTATGTATGTCCCAGTGTGTGTGAGCATGCTTGTGTGTTTGTGTGTGTGAGACTCTGAGTGTATGTGTGTGTGAGACTGTGAGTGTATGTATGTGTATGTCCAAGTGTGGGAGCATGCTTGTGTGTGTATGCATGTGTGTGTCTGAGCGTGTGAGCATGCTTGTGTGTGTGAGGCTGTGTGTGTGACTGTGTGTGACTGAGTGTGTGTGTGTCTGAGTATGTGAGCACACTGGTGTGTGTGTGAGGCTACGAGTGTGTGTGAAACTGTGTGTGTGATTAAGTGTGTGTCTGAGTGTGTGAGCACACTGATGCGTGTGAGGCTGCGATGTGTGTGTGACTGAGTGTGTGCGTGTGTCCGAGTGTGTGAGCACGCTGGTGTGTGTGAGACTGTGTGTGTGACCGAGTGTGTGTTTGAGTGTGTGAGCACGCTGGTGTGTGTGTGAGGCTGTGACTGTGTGTGGGACACTGTGTGTGTGACCGAGTGTGTGTGTCCGAGTGTGTGAGCACGCTGGTGTGTGTGAGACTGTGTGTGTGACCGAGTGTGTGTTCGAGTGTGTGAGCACGCTGGTGTGTGTGTGAGGCTGTGAGTGTGTGTGGGAGACTGTGTGTGTGACCGAGTGTGTGTGTCCGAGTGTGTGTGCACGCTGGTGTGTGTGTGACTGTGTGTGTGTGTCCGAGTGTGTGTCCGAGTGTGTGTCCGAGTGTGTGAGCACGCTGGTGGGTGGGTGCGCGTTGTGCCCGCTGGTCTGCCGTGGGCATGCTGCCCCCACCCTGCCGTGCCCCTCGCGGGTGCCGGCGCTTGTTCCCAGCCTGGCCGGGCCCCGCCAGGCGCGAGGGCGACCCGGCCGCCCCTTTACGGGAACTCGGGCTTTTACAGGCCGGCCGTGGCCGTGGTGGGACCACACAGGGAGAGGCACGCTGGCAGGGCCGCCCCCGCCCAGCCAGGCCCCCCTGCTCAGGAAACGCCGGTTAATAGCAGCCTGGCCGCGACGGCCGGCCGGACGGCAGGGCCACCTGGGGTGCTCCCCGCTCAGACTTTCCACCGCGAGCTGTGTGGCCCGGAGTCGGGGCCGGGCCAGGAAGTGGCTCAAGGCCCGAGGGGCAGCAGGGGCGGCTGGAGCCAGGCGGGCTGGGCGGGCACCGTCGCCCGGGCTCTTCCCTGTGCGGAGTCTGGGGCCGCACCCGGGGGTGCTCAGGGTCTCTCCCGAGGGGCCCCGGGAGGCGGGAGCTAAGCTGTGTCTTCCCGTGGCTCTCGCCCCTCCCCCCGCCCTCGTCCCCCCGCCCTTGGCCCTGAGCGTCTCCTGCTGCCCATGACGCGCGAGTGACCTCAGTGGCCAGGCCGGGGCCGAGGCCCTTTTCCCAGAGCCCTCCCCCCGCCCCTCCCCGCCTCCCCACACCCAGGAACACCCACCCCCTCGAGGCTGGGCTGGTGCCTGTGACCGAGAAGGTCAGACTCGGACCTCACCTTTGATCCGAAGGTGCGTCGGGGCGGAGAGGTAGGATGGGGGAGCCCCGCACAGGGTCCCCCCTTCGCTCCCCGCCCCGTCAGCACCTCCAGGAGCGAGTCCCGAATGCAGAGCCAGGAGTAACCCCGGGGCCAAGGCCGCACCCCAGCCCGGGAGCCTGCGCCTGAGGGATTCTCTCTCTCTCTTTTTGGGCCACACCCGGCGATGCTCAGGGGTGACTCCTGGCTCTGCACTCAGGAATCCCTCCTGGCGGTGCTCGGGGCGACCCTACGGGATGCTGGGACTCAAACCTGGGTCAGCCGCATGCGAGGCAAACGCCCTCCCCGCTGTGCTATGGCTCCAGCCCCCTCAGGGATTCTCCTGGGGGGTTTCTTAGGTTCTTTGGGGGCCGTGTCTGGCCTCCAGGCACTGGGGGGCACCGGCGGGGCCCTGGTGGCCGGGAGTCCTCCTCCTCCTCCTTCTGCTTTTTTTTTTTTCTTTCCCCCCTTTCTTTCAGTGAATGTCTCCGAGCGCCTCCCGGCCTGGAGACAGTGCCTGCCAGACGCGCCGTCCCGCCGTCCCCAGCTGCCCAGACCTCGGCCAGAGGCGAGGGAGCCGCAGGCCAGGCCGCCCCGTGACCTGCCACCACCCGCGTTTGCCTTGGCGCTGCCGCCGAGGCGGCGTCCACGCCTGTGGAAAGGCAGAAAAACAGCTCGGGAGGCCGGCGGGGACACTCAGTGCTGCCCTCCAGGCCTGGCAGCAGGGGGAGGGCTTTCCCCCTTTCTCTCTCTAACTTTCTTAAGTGCCGGCGAGGAGGCCTGGGTCCCGTGACCCCCGGTCCACTGTAGCTGGCTCTCACCAAGTGTCAGACCCCCCCCCCCCCCCCCGCCGCCCGCCGGCCCTCCGAGGCGCAGTGGTGGCGGGCGGCCACCAGGGGGCTCAAGCGCCCAGGTTCTGCCTCCATTCACCCCTGCTCATGCGTTTGCCGGGCTTTCCCGGGCTCAGGGCAAATGCCCCGGGAGTTTATTTTATTATGATTTTTTTTTTTAAATTTTCTTACACCCTCTTAGAATGTGAAAGCAGAAGGCTGCCCTCGTGAGCCGTGTCACTGGTTGGTCCGCACAGGTCTCGGGGACAGGGATGCTGTGGACCGAGGCGGGCCCACCCTGTGGCCAGGACCTGCCTCTCTGCCTCTCTGCCTCACCTGCCACAGGTGGGACTAAAAGCCCGGCGTGCCCGCTCTCACTCGGGAAATCTGAACAGCCAGCTCGGCTTCTGGGGTCTTATTCTCACACGCCTGTTCTTTAAAAAAACAACAACGACAAACGAAACCGAGGACACACAGGCGGAGAGGTGACACAGCTGGGGGGCATTTGCCTTGTGTGCAGCTGGCTCGGGTTCGATGGATCCCTGACACCTCCTAGGGTACCCAGAAGCCCTCCCAGGAGTAATCCCTGAGCTCAGAGCCCGGAGGAAGCCACTGACTCCTGTAATAATAATAACAACAAATGCACACAGCAACTAAGAAGTCGGCACGGAGTTTTTATAAACTTAATTCTTCCCGAGAAGAGCTTCAGCACTGCTCTCGTTCCGTGAGAAGAGTAGAGGGTGTCCTGTAGCTTCCCATTCTCTTAAAAATAAAAGACTCAAACGTCAAAATATTTGCTTCATTTTCGAATATGTGGGCGGACCGTTCAGGTGAGATGAACCCTCAGATACAACCCTCAGGCTTTCGGAGACAAGAGGAACTTAATTCTGGAGGGAAAAAAAAAATGTAGACATTTTATTTTTTTAATCACAAATTTTCTAGAATTAGAGGTTCCCCCACCCCCCTCCCTCCCTGGTAAGTTTAAGGCCCAGTGGGAAAGGAAACCCTTCATCGAGACTGTCAGGTGGCTCTCGGTATTTTATTTTTGTTTTAAACTTTCCAAGTTTGGGACAGTAAAAAAAGAGACGAAATTCAAGCAAGGCTTTTATTTATTATCTTCTTTTACCCCGTGCATGAATTCTCCGTCAGGTCACTCCTGCGGCAAAGACAAAATTAGGTTTTAAAAATGAGGTTTTTCGAATGGAGCCTGTGAGGGTCCGTCTCGGTGAGACTCGGCCTCGAGTTTTCTCGGCTGTCCGTGGGGGCACTCCCGGAGGGGCGTCCGCGTCCCTCCCACGGGCACTGACCGAGCTTGTCCCGGGGTGAAGCCTGTTCCGAGGCTCGCCCGAGTCTGGGAACTTCCCCGCGGCCGGGCCGGACAATGGGGCTTTGTTCAGCCGTTTGCTCCCGTCAAGGAAATGGATGTAACGTGACGTGCAGAGGAGAGATGGGTGCGTGTGGCCCGTGGGGAGGGCGCGGGGGCTCGACTCCCCGCCCCCGTCAGCAGAATCAGACAGCCCCGGCCAGAGCTGCCTCTTCCCGCCCGCCCTCGCCCGCCGGAACCTTTAGGGGGGAGAAATCAGAGACGCGTGACGTGTGTGGCCCCAGAGAGCGGCCCTGGGAGAGAGGCCGGCAGCCGCGTGGGAAGAGGATTTCTGTTTTAGCTTTAACTTTATTTTGGGCTTTGGGCTCGCACCGGCAGTGCTCAGGGCTTACCCCTGGCCCAGTGCTCAGGCGTCACTCCGGGGGGGCTCCGGGGATCGAACCCAGGCGGGCCGAGTGCCGGGCGAGTGCCTTCCCCTCGGGACTCTGGCTCCTGCCCCTGGCGTGGGGCGGGGGGCTTTTCGATGTCACGTTGACTGGACTTAGCTCCGTGCTTGTAAGGAAGACCACCCAGGGGAAGTCACCCCCGGAACCACCAAGCCGACTTTTGTCCATGTTTTAAAACTTCGTGCTTGTGGTTCGTTTCCCCTCCTCATTGCTTTGCGACTTTTTTTTTTCCAACGTGGATAGTTTCCTTTTGGTTTTAGGGGGTCACTCCCGGTGGGGCTGGGGGCTGGGGGGCTGCTGAAGCCTGCCACGCTCGTGCTCTCGCCGTTGAGGCCTGTCCCTGCCCCTCTGGGCGTGAGGTAACGTCCCCCCCACTTTAAAAGCCCCCCCCAGGTTTATTTTATGCTTCGACACGTGAAAAAGCAACAGTGAAAGCTTTGACAGGAAAATAACTGAGGCAGGAAAATGTCGAGGGTCCTTCGCCAAAGCCGTCTCGTGCTCTCCCACGGCCAGAGCCGCCCCCCAGACCCCGGCCTTGGCGGCGGCCTGTCCCCCCCGCTGTGGCCCCCCGCTGTGGCCCCGTGGCTCTTTCTCAGCCTCCGTCACGGCAGGAGCCCGCACGTCGGGGCCCCGTTGGCACTGATTCAGCCGCAGGCATGAAATTCAGGAACACAAGGAACAAACCGAAGTTTGTGTGACGTGTCCCTGGGGCTCGAGACGGGCAGGGGCGTGGGAAGAGGACGGGGCTCGGCCGTGGACACGGAGCCCGCACCCTGGCCGTCCGCTGGGAGGGGTCGGCCGGAGAGCTCAAGGCCATCACTGCCGCCTACAGTCTGGCGCCTGCAGCTGCTGTGCACGCGTGCGTGCGCGCGCATGTGCGTATGTGTGCATGTGTGTGTGTGTGTGTTTGTGCATGTGCGTGCAGGGGGCCGGGGCACGTGTTGGCCACACCCACACCCTAGCCGCTGGCTCTGTGCTCTGGGGCTGTCTGCAGAGCTGGGATTTGAACTGGGGTGTCGGGCTTGTGCCTTAACCCCGGTGCTCTCTCTCCCAACAGGGCCGCCCAGTTATTTTATTGTAATTTATTTGGTCTTGGGCCACACCTAGCAATGCTCAGGGCTCACTCCCAGCTCTGTGCTCAGGGCTGACTCCTGTCTCAGTGCTCAGGACTGACTCCTGGCTCAGTGCTCAGTGCTCACTCCCGGCTCTGTGCTCAGGGCTGACTCCTGTCTCAGTGCTCAGGACTGACTCCTGGCTCAGTGCTCAGTGCTCACTCCCGGCTCTGTGCTCAGGGCTCAGGTCCCGCAGTGCTGGGGGCTCGAACCTGGGTCTTTGGCACTCCAGGCGAGCGCCCGGCCCTGCCCTGGGTGCTCTGGCTGCGGGCACTCACCCGGGAGCCTGCGCAGGCCGAGCCCGTGGGCGGTGGGCGCCCGCGGCGGTTCCCAGCGGAGCGCGGCCAACGCGGAGCTGCCGCCCGGCCCCTCTGCCTTTGTCTCGGGCTTGGTCGGCCTCCAAGGAGGAGCTGAGGGCGAGCGGGAGGGGCGGCCGCGCTGACTAATGGGGCCACAGGTGAGCGCCCTGCCGTGCTGGAATGCGGAGGGCGAGGCGCGTGCCCGGCCCGGCCTCCTGCGCTCCCCTCGGTCCCTGGCGAGGGCCCACCGCGGGGCCGGGCCGCCCAGGGAGCCCGTGCCCAAGGCTGGGCTGTTCCAGGGCTTCCGTGCGGCCGACAGCTGGGCTGAGCACACGCCCGGCCCGCGGCCGTGCCCATTGCACGGAGGCGGAGAGGGTCAGCGGCCCCGGGAGACTTCTCGGAGGTGGTGTTGGGGGTCAGGGACCCGGAGCCAGAGACCGGGGGGCCTCTCCCGCCGCACGCCTGCCCTCGTGACTCGCGCCTCCCAGGGGTCTCCTGTGCCCCTCCTGGGGGGCTCAGGGACCCCCGGGGATGCCCAGGTGATCGTCCCAGGACGCGCCCTCGGCCCTCACCCCGGGGCCCAGCTCAGCTGGGTGGGGCGCCCGCGGCCGAGTCTTTGGGTGGCCCCGTTGCCACTTTGGCTTTGCTTCGGGTTTCTGGGCTCACCCAGCGGTGCTCAGGGTTACCCCAGGCTCTGTTCCGAGGCCACTCCCGGCGGGGCCCAGGGGACCCTCTGGGGTGCCGGGGATCAAGCCTGGGCCCGCCACGCGCAAGGCCTGTGCGGCTGTGCCGCTGGTCCGGACCCTCCTTCACTAGTTTAATTCATTTATTCATTCATTTTTCAACGAGTCACCGTGCGATGCAGCGACAGACGTACAGACTCTGGTGGTTACGTTTCAGCCATGCAGTGACCAAGTGCCCATCGCCCCCCAGTGCCCATTCTCCCTGTCCCGTATCCCTCCCGCCACCCCCACCCTCCCCTCCCCTCCCCTCCCCTCCCCTCCCCTCCCCTCCTCTCCCCTCCCCTCCCCTCCCGCCACCCCCACCCCTCCCCTCCCCTCCCTCCCCTCCCCCCACCCCCACCCCTCCCCTCCCCTCCCCTCCCGCCACCCCCACCCCTCCCCTCCCATCCCCTCCCCTCCCCCCACCCCCACCCCTCCCCTCCCCTCCCCTCCCGCCACCCCCACCCCTCCCCTCCCATCCCCTCCCTTCCCCTCCCCTCCCCTCCGTGGCAGGCCCCTTCCTTCCCTCCCTCCCTCTCTCTCCCTGTGGGTGCTGCGGGATTCCCTTGCTGTCTGGAGGGCCGGCCGAGCCCTCGCCACAGTCACCCCGACAGGCCGGGTCTGGATCGCCCCCCAGTGGCCCGACAAAGGCCGCAGTGCGTGCCGGACACCTGTCCAGGGCCGGGCTGGGCCCTTGGCATCCCCCGGGGTCCCCGAGCCCCACCGGGGGTGACCCTGACGTGCCACCCGGCGTGAAACAGGGCCCCCCCGGCAGGAAGGGAACAAGCCTGGAAGTCACGATCCGAGCCGGGCTCAGGGGCCACGTTCTAGAAGCTTCCCGAGGGGTCTCCCTCCGTTGCCTGATTGTCTTGCTTCTTCGGGGGCCACGTGCGGAGGTGCTCGGGGCTCCCTGTTGGCGGGGCCCGGGGGCCATCTGGGGCGTCGGGGGATGCCAAGGGAGCAGACGCTTCACAGCGGCGGCCGCGGCTGCTCCCGGCGAGGCCGTCCTTCTGGGAAACCCCGGCGAGCTCTGGCGTCTTCCCGACCGTGGGTGGCGGGTCCGAGGCCCCTGCAGTGCCCACCTCCGAGGGGGCGTCTGACGCTCTGACGGCCGGGATGAGGGCGACAGGAGCCCGGCGGGGGGACCTCGCGCCTTGCACGAGGCCGGCCCCCCGCGTGACCCCCAGGCCCCACCGCGGGGCCCTCCGAGTCCAGAGCCGGGACTGAGCCCGGAGCGCCGGGAGCCGCGGCGCCGGCCGGGTTTTCGCAGACTCGAGAGAGGAGTCTTGTTTATGGAACATTCTGGGAACTCCTAGAAATGTTCCTCGGGACTCTCTGGAGCTCTGCAGGACGTGTCCTCGGGAGCTATTTCCAGTAACGTGGCAGCGCCCTGCTCGGAACTGAGTGAATGCCCTCGTGTCCCGGCCCGGGCAGGGGGGGGGTGGTGCTGCCAGCCCGGCCGTGAGGGGGGGCGGCCGAGGGGAAGCGCTAACCCCTCGTCTGCCCGGTCTCTGCTGGGTCTGCTCCTGGGTCTGCTGCCCCCAGCGCCCTCCCTAGGGGAATGGCCAAGTGGATGGCCTTCGTCCCTTCACTGGCCCGGAGGGGGAGCAGGGGGAGGGGGGAGGGGGGAGGGGAGGAAAGGAGGAGGGGGAGGAGGGGGGAGGAGGAGAGGGGGAGGGGGGAGGATGAGGAGGGGGAGAAGGAGGGGGAAGAGGAGGAGGGGAGGGGGAGGGGCAGGAGGGGGAGAGGTAGGGGGGAAGGAGGGGGAGGAGGGGAAGGGGGAGGGGAGGGAAAGGGGTAGGATGGGGATGGGGGAGAGGGAGGGGGAGGAGGAGAGGGGAGGAGGGGGAGGGGGGAGGAGGGGGAGGAGGTGCCTGCGGCTGGTGCTTCAGACCCGCCTTCCCCTGCTGCCCGGCCAGGCTCAGAGGTTCTGTCTGCCCATCTCACCCCTGCGCGTCAGCCCGCGGCCTTCTTTCTCCTCCTGGGGGTGGGTGCTGGGCCAGAGCCCCGGGGCTCCCTCAGCCCCCCCACCCCTCCAGACTTACCCGCCCCCCAGGTGACCGTCCCGGCGCAGGCCCAGAACAGAGCGAGACCCCGGGGCTGGCGCTGCGTGCCCCCCCCCCCCCCGCCCCGTCTCTCCTCCCCCCCACCTCCCTCCCCGTCCCCAGAGGCCCCCGGGCATTTCGAAATGTGCCTTGACTCGGCCCGGCCACAGGCGCCGCGCTGCCCACGGGCTGGGGCCCGATCTGCCCGTCCCGGCCCCGGGCTGGGCCTTGTCCAGCCTCCCCGCCAGCCACGCCGGGCCAGGGGGAGACACGCGCGGGCCTGGTCCCGCCGCCCCCAGTGCCTCCGCCCGGGGGATCCGGTTCATTCCCTCCTCCCGGCCTTGTCGGCACTCCAGAGGGGAGAGCGTCAGGCCCTGTGGCCCCTGCAGGCCCGGCCCCCCGGGGCCCACCTTCCCGCCCAAGCAGGAGGGCCTGGGCGCCTGCTGCTGCATGTTCCTGGCGTTCAGTCACCCGCTTCTCGTTTCTCTCCTTCCTTCCTTCCTTCCCTCCTTCCCTCCTTCCCTTTCTTTCTTTCTCCCTTTCTTTCTTTCTTTCTTTCTTTCTTTCTTTCTTTCTTTCTTTCTTTCTTTCTTTCTTTCTTTCTTTCTTTCTTTCTTTCTTTTTCTTAAACAAGAGATTGCACGTGAGTCTGGATATGCTCGTTTTAAACAGTTTATTATTAATTCCTAATGCCTTTTGGCGGTGGTGGGAGCAACTTCAGTCACACCTGGGCGTGCCGGGGGCCGTTCCGGACGCTGGGCGCAGGGTGGCCCTGCAGGGTTCTGGGACCGGGTGGTGCCAGGATTCGAGCCAGAGCCACGGCCGCGGGCAGGGAGAGCGCCCGCCCTCCTGTTCCCTGTCCGGCCCGGGTTCTTAGTTACTCAGTTTTCTTGTTTGGGGCCACACCCAGCTGTTCTTAGGGACTACTCCGGGCTCCGTGCTCAGGCCTCACTCCTCCGTGCTCGAGGGCCTGCGGGCTGCCCCGCTGGGCCGTTGCCTGGGGAGGGCGTGACTGTGGGCTTGGGGATTGTCCCAGACCCTCCGTGCCACCGATTTCTGGTTGTTTCTTTTCCCGGGTCACACCCAGCAGCGCTCAGAGGCTGTTCCCGGCCCTGGCCAGGGCTCACCCAGCAGTGCTCAGAGGCTGTCCCGGCCCTGGCCAGGGCTCGCCCAGCAGTGCTCAGAGGCTGTTCCCGGCCTTGGCTAGGGCTCGCCTAGCGGTGCTCAGAGGCTGTCCTGGCCCTGGCCAGGGCTCGCCCAGCAGTGCTCAGAGGCTGTTCCCGGCCTTGGCTAGGGCTCGCCCAGCGGTGCTCAGAGGGTGTCCCGGCCCTGGCCAGGGCTCGCCCAGCAGTGCTCAGAGGCTCTTCCCGGCCTTGGCTAGGGCTCGCCCAGCAGTGCTCAGAGGCTGTCCCGGCCCTGGCCAGGGCTCGCCGTGGCGGGGGCTGGGGCTGGGCCCGACTCTGAGGTTGCCTCAGCCGCTCCCCGTCACTCCCCGTCTCTTCCCTCACTTGGCCCAGCGGCGGCTCTCGAGGGCCGCAAGGCTCTGGCGAGTTGTGAAGCTGCAGAGGCAGAGACCGGGCGAGAGCGAGCCCTGCTCCTGCCTGCGGCCCGCTCTGGCCCTGGGGCGTGAGTCCTGACACCCGGCCCGGTGTAGACGCCCCCGACAGACCCGGCCCGGTGTAGACGCTCCCAACAGACCCGGCCCGGTGTAGACGGCCCCGACAGACCCGGCCCGGTGTAGACGCCCCCTGACAGACCCGGCCCGGTGTAGACGCCCCCTGACAGACCCGGCCCCATGTAGACGCCCCCGACAGACCCGGCCCGGTGTAGACGGCCTGACAGACCCGGCCCGGTGTAGACAGCCCCGACAGACCCGGCTCGGTGTAGGTGGCCCCGACAGACCCGGCCCGGTGTAGACGGCCCCGACAGACCCGGCCCGGTGTAGACGCCCCCTCACAGACCCGGCCCGGTGTAGATGGCCCCGACAGACCCGGCCCGGTGTAGACGGCCTGACAGACCCGGCCCGGTGTAGACAGCCCGCCGAGAGCTGTCTGCAGGGACAGGTTTCGGCACGAGGCCCTCCTTGCTGTTGCTTGTTCTGTTTTTGAGACTCGCCCAGCAGTGCTCAGGGGCTGTTCCGACTGTTTGGGTGGCCCCCGTGGTGCCCACACTCGGGCCGGCACCTTAGCCCCGCGCTGTCCCAGCCCCGGCCCCTCGGCAGGACGCGAGGGGGACTGGGGGGCTTTGGCCTCTCCTGGGAGCGGGGCCTGGTGTGGGGGCGCGGTCTGGGGCCCGGCCCCCAGCCGTCCTCGTGACCCTTCCCCTCTGCCCTGCTGCCCGCCCCCGCCCTCCCTACCCCGTGCCCTGTGCACGGTCGCGGCATCTGGCTCGTGTTAGTTCTATCAGCCCATCGGCAGGCGCAGGTGGCCGAGCCCGGCCCACCCTGAAGTGTGTTGTCTTAAACTGTGGACTCTCGCCGTCAGTGCTCTAGCTTCTCAATGCAGAGGGAAGGGTCCGTCCCCTTCCCCCGACCCACAGGCCCCCACCCCTCTGCTATTATTATTATTATTATTATTGTTATTATTTTCTTTTTGGATCACACCTGGCTATGCACAGGGGTTACTCCTGGCTCTGCACTCAGGAATTACTCCTGGCAGTGCTCAGGGGACCATATGGGATGCTGGGATTTGAACCCGGGTTGGCTGTGTGCAAGGCAAACACCCTACCCGCTATGCTATCGCTCCAGTCCCATTATTATTATTATTATTATTATTATTTTAAGGAGCTGTAGGTATCAGCGGCACTTGGGGCGGGAGAGTTTGTTGGTGTAATAACGAGAGCCCCTGGAGCCAGACACTCTCCCTGGGGTCTATTTTATTC